>NC_136905.1:58829031-59042168 GCF_949606895.1 Notothenia rossii
AAAGAAACCCACTCTCAACCGTCTGATGTTATAAACTACAGGCCTGTCTCTCCTCCCGTTCCTTTCTAAAACGCTTAAACGTGCTGTCTTTAAACAACTCTCCTGTTATCTCCATCAGAACAACCTGCTGGATCCGCACCAGTCTGGTTTCAAGGCAGGTCACTCAACAGAAACTGCCCTCCTTGCTGTCACTGAGGAACTGCACACTGCTAAAGCAGCCTCCTTCTCATCTGTCATCATCCTTCTGGACCTGTCTGCTGCATTCGACACGGTGAATCATCAGATCCTCCTTCGCACTCTCCAAGAACTTGGAGTTTCAGGCTCTGCACTTTCCCTCCTCACCTCATACCTCAAAGACCGCACCAACAGGGTAACCTGGAAAGGGTCCAAGTCCGACCCTTGTCAATTAACTACAGGGTCCCTCAGGGCTCTGTTCTCGGTCCCCTCCTCTTCTCTCTGTACACAAACTCGCTCGGATCTGTCATTAGCCCGCATGGTTTTTCATACCACTGCTACGCTGACGACACCCAATTCATTCTATCCTTTCCCCGCTCAGAGACCAAGGTCGTCTATCTGCTTGTCTAGCAGACCTCGCAAATCTCTCAGTGGATGTCTGCTAACCACCTCAAGCTCAACCTTGACAAGACTGAACTGCTTTTCCTTCCGGGAAAAGATTTTCCCACTCTTGACCTAACAATCAACATCGGCACCTCTATTGTTCCCCCGACTCAGACTGCAAGGAATCTGGGTGTGATCCTAGATAACAAACTGTCCTTCACTACGAACATCGCTGCAACAACCCGCTGCTGTAGATACACTCTTTACAACATCAGGAGGATACGTCCCCACCTGACCCAGAAAGCGACGCAGGTTCTGGTTCAGGCTCTCGTCATCTCACGCTTAGACTACTGCAACTCCCTCCTGGTTGGTCTACCTGCATGTGCCATCCGACCTCTGCAGCTCATCCAGAATGCAGCTGCTCGTCTGGTCTTCAACCTTCCTAAATTCTCCCACACCACGCCACTCCTCCGCTCCCTTCACTGGCTTCCAGTAACTGCTAGAATCCACTTCAAGACACTGGTACTTGCGTACCATGCTGCAAATGGATCTGGCCCTTCCTACATCCAGGACATAGTTAAACCATACACCCCAGCGCGTGCACTCCGCTCTGCATCAGCCAAACAGCTCGCTGCACCCGCACTGCGAGGGGGACCCAAGTTCCCATCAGCAAAAACATGTGGGTTTGCTATCATGGCTCCAAAATGGTGGAATGAGCTCCCCATTGAAATCAGGACAGCAGAAAGCCTACACATCTTCCGGCGCGGACTGAAAACTCATCTCTTTCGACTCCACTTCGAGCGATAGAATTATTAACAAAGCACTTATACTAATGAAGGGCTGGCTTATCTAAAGCCAGTTGAGTAGCACTTGAAATGTTTTAGCTCTATGAAACCTGATGTACTTTTATGATTCTGTTTTCTTCAAGTTTGTATTTTGTTGGTCGAACGCACTTATTGTAAGTCGCTTTGGATAAAAGCGTCAGCTAAATGCAATGTAATGTAATGTAATGTAACATTCAATAAAGAGATTGGGCGGCATGACGAAGGTTCTAATGGGTCTTTATTTGGTGTTAATATTAAGGATATTGTAGCTTCATTTAAGGTTGGCGGTAAGGAACTGGATCTTAAGGATTCATCATACATTTCTTTTAAAACAGGAGTAAGACTTTTGCTAAAGGTTCTATCCAATTCAACTGGGAAGCCATCTTGCCCAGGAGATTTGCCCGCTTGCATTGTTTTGTAGTAATTTGTTCATTGAGCTGCTTCCTAGCATCATCGCATAAAGGGGGAAAATAAATGCCTTCAAAAAATGTATCGAGCAGTTTTTCGTTCCTACAGGATTCGGATTCGGAAAGTCTACTATAGAAGTTCTGAAATGTTTTATTGATTTCACCAGAATCATTGGTCAGATGGCCAGATTCATTTCTCCTTTGAGCTATTAGTCGTGAGCTCTCTGAGCGCCGCAATTGCTGGGCAAGAATTTTGGATGCTCTTTCGCCCTGCTCATAAACCAATCCCTTTGATTTTAAAATCATCTGTTCAGTCTATAACATACAGCGCTGTAGGTCATTCAACTATTTGAAATATTCAAAGGCAAGTATACTTCCGTTGGCGTCGTTTAATCGTCACACCTCTGTATGTGTTTATATGAAGAACTTTTGATTCAATTTGAGTTAAAGAGACAAACTTTTGAATCCTTAACCCATTTCTTAAAATGAAAATGAGTGTAATGATATTTATTTCTGATAAAAAGGTGCCGATTCTCCAGCATGTGGCCATGTTTCACCTGAGCCCAGGGTGACACAGCAAAGGTTCACGCTGAATAATGTGACCGAGTTTCTAATTTGTCTCCAAACCTGCGGAGCAACCAGCTACTTGTTATCGTTAGCAGCTGTTCCCCCAGAACGACAAGAACCCATTGCAACACACACCTGGACAACTACACACACACACACACACACACACATACACACACAGACACACACACACACACACACACACACACACACACACACACACACACACACACACACACACACACACACACACACACACACACACACATACACACACACACACACACAGCCAGATGCTATCCAGACAGGATAATTGAGAGGAGAAAATGGATGGACAAAAGGACATTGAACAACAAGGTGAAAAGAGGGAACATAAAGTGTGAAGGAGAGAAAAAAGGTGCTTGTTAAGTCACAGGGGAGCAGGGGGAGGTGTCAAGAGGAAAGGAAACACAAGAAAGTCATATTGAGGTGAGAGGAGGAAAGAAGGGATGGAGTAAAAGAGAGGAAGTGTTGGAATAGTCACATGGGATGGAAGAAGGGGAGAGGTGGAATTAGAAGCTGTTAGTGTGCTACATGCTACATCACTTAGGAAGAAGAGGAGAGGACACACATGGTACAGTGTGGAGAGAGGAAGGGGGGAGAAGGAAAGAAGGAACAACAGACGAAAAAGAAGCGGAAGGACCTTGAGAGGCCAGAAGAAACAAAAAAGATGGCTATAGGAGAGGGACGTATAAATGTTTAAAGCTAGAATACTGCCAGACAACCTTTTTCAAAAGCACATTTACAAGCAAGGAAAAAAAGGCGAGTGAATATTTTGACATTTTGGAAATAGGGCTTGCTTAGAGTTTGATAAGAAGACACAGGTAAAGCTGGTCAAAGTAACAACCTGTAAAATCACTGCAGATTTGTTTTCTCCCTGAAGCTAGGCTAAGCTAGCACATTGTCAGTTTGTTATTTATTTTGTAGATGCTATGCTAGTACAATGTCCATTTATTTTATTTTTTTAGAGGCTGTGCTAGCACAACGTCACATTTGAATATGAATAATAACTTGGAGGTATCACATTACGTTACATGTTACTTGTTAGACGCTTTTATCCAAAGCGACTTACATACTCAATACTGTGGGCAATCCCCACAGGAGCAATTTGGGGTGAAGTGTCTCAGCGACACAACGACATGCTAACTGCAGTGGGGTTTGAACCTGTGACCCCTGATCCGCACACCAATGCACCACACGCCTCCATTTATATAGCGCGTTTCAAGAAACCCAAGGATGCTTAACACTAGGACGAGGGGCCATCTGGGGGACAAAAAGGAAAACAGGGACGAGAAAATAAGAAGATTCAAACCTGAAATAAACAAAGGTTGGTCACAAAAATGTTGAGGAGGGAGTCAACTGAGGCGGAAAGAAACAGATGTGTTTTGAGTGCTTTTCTTAAAATCTCCACAGAGTCAGCTGTCCTGATTTCAAGGGAGAGGGAGTTCCAGAGGATGGGGGCTGCAACGCTGAAAACTCTGTTGCCAAAGGTTTTTAGTTTGGGGCGGGGGATGGAGAACAGACCTGTATCAGAGGACCTCAGCTTTCGGGAGGGGGCGTAGGTGTGCAGGAGGTCCGTGAGGTAGGAAGGGTAGGAGGAGTTTGTAGAGGATGCAGGACTTGACTGGGAGACGATGGAGGGTAGGGGTGATGTGCTGCCAGGGCTTGGTGTGGGCGAGAACCCTAGCATCAATGTTCTGCACGTACTGGAGATGGATCAGGGCGGAACATACTCCATTGCAGAAGTCCAGACAGGAGGTGATGAAGGCGTGAGTAAGAGTTTCTGCTACCGAGTCACAGAAGGAGGGCCCTAGTCTTGATGTGGTTTTGTTTAGGTGGAAGAGGGCGGATTTTGTAATGGACCGGATGTGGGAGTTGAAAGAGAGGGTGGAGTCCAGAATAGCACCCACGTTGCGGGCCTCAGGGAAAGGGTGGATGGTGCATCCATCAACAAATAGGAGGAGATCTCCAACCTTCTGGAGTAGTGCTTTGGGGGCCAGAGCTCGATCTTGTTGCACTTGAGTTTGAGGAGGTTAGCAGACATCCAGGTTTTAATGTGACAGAGGAGGACTCGAAGCTGAGTCGATAGACGGGTGCTGATATAGATTTGGGTGTATTCGGCGTAGGAATGAACATTTAAGAGACTAGCTGCACATCTGATGTTTTTTTGTTAAACAGTCTCGCACAACCTCAGATTACTTTTATTTAAGATTAGGGATGGGTACCGAGAACCGGTACTAAGTCAATACCGGTACCTGATTGGACGATATCGGTATACCGTTAAGCCGCTGGACAAACGGTGCTGCTATCGGTATATCTGTTACATCTACTTCCTTAGTTTAACTTTAAACCATTCTGGTTGGTTGGGAACCCTCATCCCGTGTGATGTATCTGGTTTGAGACCCCTCTGATTGGCCACTGTAAATGCCACTCCTCATCTCTCTCAACAGCGCTCTTATTATTGTTGAGAGACTCCCGCACTGGTGGACAGAGCGAAGCAATCCAAGGTCTGGGTGCACTTTAAAAAAATGTAGTGGCGATAGTGCAAGGTGCAATCTACAGATGTAGCGATTCATTTCAGACAGTTTGAAATTCGAGGGCCTTGATTGGAACGTGATCTGCCCTCACTCAAGGGAAAACCTCCAGCTTGACTTGAGACCGCCCCCGTGATAGATAAATGTAATTATAATGAAGCCAGCTGCAATGGATCATTGATCCACCAGGGGGTGCAGTGGGGTTCCACACTGGAGCTCATGTGAAATAAAGTCAGATACAGTATGCTGGATGTACAGCGGAACTTTGTTAAGATCCATATGTCACTGATATCATACTCTGTGCTAAATAAGAGACATGTAATCATTTACAAAACATCACCATGTTGTTATTTAACAAAATAATGTTGTTTAGTCGAGAAAAACGAACGGGAGGAAATGCAGCCCGGCTCTCGATTTTTAATCCTAATTTAATCATCATCTTCACCACGATCATTTATGTTTATGTTCGCCGAATTGACATGAAATCACTGACACATATGAATATACTGTATTCAACTTCATTAAAACGTTATTAACGTGCCTAAAGTCAGTAATTCACTAAAAATATTTATATTTTAATGGAGCCTCGTCGGCAGATCAGGATACCAACGCGCAGCGGAGGGATATTGGTCTGCAAGACGGGTGTTATTTTCCCCATAAGGAACAAGTCGCTGCAAATTATCCCACTTATTACATGGCCACATTCTCAACAAAGTAACGACATGACTCCCAATATTAATTTAAATGCTTTTATGGATTTAGAAAATGTTTTTATTGATTTAAAAAATAGTTGCATTGATTTAAATTGACATGCATCCGCTAAGAAAAATAGTCCGTTGTTACCGTTTTTTAAACAGTGTGAATGAAACGGCAGCTCTCTCCCCCCTCCCCCCTGATCTTTCTTCTCCAGCAGCTAAATTAACTGTAGGTTACTCTGAGTGACCATAGACTGTATGTGACAAGCTTACAGTTAGTGACGTAACAACACCATAAAAGCTGGTGGGTTGAAAGCAATACGAGAGGTAAAAATAACTAGAATAATTGTGATTCATTTATTGTGGCTTTTATGTTTTTAGGTATAAAATGTTATGTAATTCAGGCTTATAGTTCACCCTTCTCTAAAAGCCTTCAACAATGACAATATTCATAGTAATTTAATAAATCCTTCCAACACACATTGTAAAAAATAGCCTACTGTAAGTTAAGAAATCATTCCAATATGTACATCTTCTGATGTAACAACAATAACATTATAAATAGTAACATAGCTGAACATGGTATTGCACATTTAGCTTTGAGTGTTACTGACCTGAGATGTTTTTATTACATGAATTAAGGTGACTGAGGCTTTTTAACATACAGGGATGCGAACTCATCAGGTATGAAAAAGGTGACAAGGATCCGAGCCCCCGGCTCCCCCACCCCACGGAATATCGGCTTTAAAATGAGGAATAACAGAGGATTTTAGCAGTCAGAACAACTAAAGCAGCAGTGTTAACAGAAACGCCAAAGAGTCACATCTAATAGAAATATATAAAAGCATTTATTTTAAATTGTGTAGCAGTCAGTTTATAATTTTGGCAGCACTGTTGAGCATTTTGAAAATGTATTTTCATGCCTCTGTGCAAGGCTTAGTCTTTCTATCTTTATAGCCACATGGTGTAAAGTATCTAAGTTCATAAACTCAACAAGTACTATACTTGGGCACAATTTTGAGATACTTGTACTTTATTTAAGTATTTCAATGTTTTGCTACTTTGTTCTTCTACTCCACTACAGTTCAGAGGTACATGGTGTACTTCTACTCCACTACATGTATTTAATACCTTTAGTTACTTTACAGATGTGGATGAATGATGTGAAATATAATCAAGTGTTAAATCAGACTTTAGTTCCACCTGGAGTAAATCCACAAGCTACCCTGCAGTATACAAAGTCATTCAAACTAGCTGCACCTTTACCAGCTTTGAGAACACTTTCATGATCAATCATTATAAAACATATCATATCTATTATTCTGAAATGGACCAATCTGCACAATGACTACTTTTACTGTCGCTACTTTCACTATATTTTGATGAGAATACTTTTCTACTTTCACTTGAGGAACATTTTGAATGCAGGACTTTTACTGTAACAGAGTATTCCTACACTCTGGGACTATTACTTTTACTCAAGTACAAGATCTGAGTACTTCTACTTTTACTCAAGTACAAGATCTGAGTAGGCCTACTTCTACTTTTACTCAAGTACAAGACCTGAGTACTTCTACTTTTACTCTACAAGATCTGTGTGCTTCTACTTTTATTCTAGTACAAGATCTGAGTGCTTCTACTTTTACTCAAGTACAATATATATATATATATATATATATATATATATATATATATATATATATATATATATATATACCACCTCTGTTTATAGCCTATGAAAAAAACTATTAGAAATAGAAGGCTAAAGCTAACGTTAGCAGATAGTGACAATATATGCTAGCTAGCTAGCTCAACGATTCCTTAAATAATATTGCCACAGAAAAACTTTTCAGTTCACATCACGCTCTGCCGCTCCGACAGGGAGCTCTGCTCTGAACACCTGAACGGCCCGTTCTAACAGCTGTTCACCAGCGGCCCAGTCTGTGCCACAGTGACTCCGGACGCACAGTTAATATTAACGAACGCACCCGTAGGTAATGTAGCTGCTAAAGCTAGACCATCATCTCGGAGCAGCAGAGCCTTATTATACATCCATGAGCAGAGCCGACAGGCAGGAAGACTCGAGCACACAGCTCGCACTTCATTATAATATATCAAAAAAGAACACCATGCGTGTCATGATGGCACATAACAGCTCACGGCCGCAGATTACTCCGGGTCCCAGACCCCCCATACCCCAAACATATTTTTATTGCAGATCTACATGAATCACACAAACGACCTATTTTGGATTCAAAACGGCGAATTTCGACAAGTTTGCATCACTGAACATAGACAGAGCACAACTGAAACATAACATCTGAAACGATGTAACAACATAATACACTTTGATGCAGCTTTTGATGTGAGGAGTGAGGGACACGGCTTAGAACGGGCGTGTCGCCTGGCAGGACAGGAGAGTGTGTGCACCAGTCTGCTTTGATCTATGAATTCATGTCCGTGACACTCACTGCTGCCCACAGCTGTTTTATAGAAGGAAAACCTCCTTCACTTCATGAAAGTGTTTTAACCACACACACCTCTACACACACACACGAACACACACACACACACACACACACACACACACACACACACACACACACACACACACACACACAAACACACACAAACAGTTGACAAGAAATCACTGACAAATATGAATATACTGTATTCAACTTCATTAAAACGTTATTAACGTGCCTAAACTCAGTAATTCACTAAAAATATTTATATTTTAATGGAGCCTCGTCGGCAGATCAGGATCCCAAAGCGTAGCGGAGGGATCTTGATCTTGAAAAATTGTCCGTTGTTACAGTTTTTTAAACAGTCTGAATGAAACGGCAGCTCTCAGCTGTGTATTTACACAACTAATGGCCCATCAACCACAGCTCTCTCCCCCCCTCCCCCCTGATCTTTCTTCTCCAGCAGCTAAATTAACTGTAGGTTACTCTGAGTGACAAGCCTACAATAGACACAACACTGTCATTGCAGGTGACCCTCAGTTAGTTGACTTTTATGTTCAACTGCTAAATTCGTTACTGATAAAAGGGCTTCTACTGTACCTAATTACCTTAACACTAGAACCGCCAGAGGTTTTTGTATAGGCCTACCTAAAACCGTCAAATCCCGCTATTAGAATGCCATTTTTAACAACATAGGGTGCTACATAACACACTTTCAGGAAAAAATCACTGACTGGGAGACCTTAATATTTTATTGAAAAAAAGTTACATTGCACACACACAACACACATCACACAAATTGACCCAATTGGTGGTTCTAGTGTTAAATAAACTCACTAATTAATGAAACCAGTTCAATACGCATTATTCTTATTCTTATCATTCTTTATGAGCGCAGAAATAGTCTTAAAATCAGATCTGTTTGTTAAATGAAATCTGACGGCAGGCAGTTAGCTCTAATCACCTATGATAAATGCGCCACACCTAATCGCTGGCCATTCAGCCACAGAGCTCCCTCACCTATTGTTTTAAAATAATGGTCGGAATGTGACCTGTGAGCCTTCTGAATTACCGTGGGACAGACAGCACATTCTAAACTAAAATGTTCAATCAATACAATAAAGTAACATCTTATCTTATCTTAATAATATCTTCATATTAATAATAATAATAATAAATCATACAGTATGTGTCCGAAAGGGAGCAGGAGGAAGCAAACACAAAAATATACAAAAAATATACTGCATATTAAAGCAAACGATTGTAAAGGTAAAAGTATGAGCATAACAAATAAAGAAGTGTAATGTAAACATTTACATTATTATTATGATTATTTAATATATAAAGACTATATATTATTGAATTACAAGGTTAGATATACTTTATTATAAAACGGACAAGTCAAATCAAGCAATCTGATTGGTTCTTAGCCGTGATATACTGAGCTTATACCATGGGTAGAATTGTAAGTTACTTTTCACAACAAGTCAGTATCCCTCCGCGTCTACGAAAAACAGTATACCGATGGGCTGAAAAGCAAACTGCTTGCAGTTTGCTTTTCATACTGGAACAAGAAAGCAGCGGAGAAGTAACGGGGCAGAAACCCTCCTTGTTATGCAGTGGTCCAGACATAGACATCAAACGGCAAAACATATTCAGTGTGCAGTTCCTTTGGCATTAGGGCAGGGATATCTAGACACTTTCCAAGGTTTGACATAATGAATTGTGCTACTTTTAAAGCAAGCAATGATGTTTTCAAATCTGTAATCAAAGAGGTCCGCAAAAACACTATCGACCAATCAGATTGCTTGATTTGACTTGTCAGTTTTATAATATATTTACATTTCTTCCGTTACGAAACAAACTTACAAAGCCTAAGATGGAAACATGTAAGATTAACTTCGACCTCCGGGGGGGTCTTACTTTAGTATGGAGGAGTGGATTGAGCAGTGCCTATCTCAAGAAAGCACCTAAACGACGACATGCAGAGCTACGTGAAGAGCAGGTAGACCAACTGGAAAAGTAGCACCATTCAAAAGCTTTCTGATTAGGGTCTTGAAACAAAGCAGAGAAATGATGACCGTTAGTGGCCACAGGCTGAGAAAGCTCTCTCCAGAGCTACTGGAAGCCCAATCTCTGGGACCGGAGAAAGTGGAGCAATATATTTTTGCCACGCCAAAAACAGCCTAGAACAACCTCAACCTATACAAGTGACCACGTAAGCCATGCTACTGATGCTGGACAGTTTTTCAGTGGCTGCACAATAAACAGCAACATACGCATTCATGTAAATAAACAACCAAATAATGGATCAACGCTCTCTGTCTAATATGTTCGATAGCTGTTAGTGTTGTTGCATAGCAACCACCTCGCACTATGTTTTGTGCAGAAGGCAACGGAGGGACTATTTTATTTTGATCATCATTATTTACGAATAAAAACTATTTAAATTAGAGTGTGTATTTTGCTTTCATATTGCCACACTTGGTAACCGTTTTATAAAAGCAATAGCTCACTTCAGGCCGTGGTATATGCTCATTATATCACAGCTAAGGGGTGTGGTTCGGCCCGACGCGAAGCGGAGGGTCGACAACCCCCTTAGCTGTGATATAATGAGCATATACCACGGCCTGTCGTGAGCTATTGCTTAAGTATAGTATCTAAAATATTGATGTGTTCAAATGCTCTTCAAAACACAACTGAAAGTCCATGAAACTTGTCTTTCTGTATTTGTGAATGAAGCGCCATCTCCTGGTTAAAACCTGAAATTGAAAATCTGGCAACGCCCTCTTGGAAAATAGTGGGAGGGCTTAACATTCCTCTATACTGGTCTTTGGCTGGTCTTAGGCAGGAAGCTGTAAGCTGGAGTCTGAAATGAAGTGCTACATCTGTATGTACTCAATTAGTTGCTTGTAAAGGGGGTGACACAAGCAACTTAATGAAGCATTTGCAAACGAGACACTCATTGAATCTTAAACGGTGCTAGCAATACTGCTAGTGCTAATAGTGCTAATAGTGCTAATAGTGCTAATAGTGCTAGCGGGCTTCAGCCGCGCCGTGTGTAAATGTGACCTGAGCGAAGGCTCGCAGGCAGGTTGGCTGCTGCGTACGGGTAATATGTTTTGTTTACCTGGGTGCAGTCTTGCAGGCACATCGCATTGTCTTTTTTTTGTTTATTAACACCAAATTATTGAAAAGTATCGCTAAGAGTATCGAAAAATACCGATACCGATAAGCAGTACCGGTACCGGTATCGATAAAATCCTAACGATACCCATCCCTATTTAAGATCCTAGCTGCTGGAAACTGCTTCCAGGCTGTAGGCGAAGATAAGCTAATCAATTCTTGGCTCTACTTAGATTCAAAGACACATTTCAATCTTCTCAGCTAGAGACTTCCTTCTGTGTTGTTATTAGACAACATGCTTTTTTTTTGACACTTTGTTGTCGATGACATTCATTCTGATAGTTGAAATCAATCAATCATTTGATTTGCTCTGGTTGTTTGATTATTTTCAATATCTGATATTTCTCCCTTTGTATTATGCTGGCATAGCAACTGGAGATTGGTTGTGCTGGTTGATCTTGTCAGAAGTAGTATTTAAAACAAAAAGTTGTCTCGTAACATGTGTTTAATGCTTAATGTGCCTTCTCCCTCCTCTTTTCTTATTCCCAATTTCTCTCTGTGGAAATCTCTCATTTTTTTCTCTCATGTGATTTACTGATGGATCTGTCATGAAGAACACTAAAATGTCACATTTATCTAAATTCCAAAAACATTAAGCACACACACAAGCTCAGTTCACAGTGAGCAAACTGGGAGAAGCTTCACAGCCAATTCCCTAAGTACCCCTACTGTGTGTGATGTGTGTGTATGACTGCTTGCTAATGGGAATATGGCAGTGGTTTGAATTTGCCAGCAAGCCTCTTCATTTGGGTTATAATGATGCCAATAGAGAGACAGATAAAAAGACTCAGAGAGAGTGAACGACAGATACAGAGACCTTCAGTTTCAGTTCTTCAGTAAAAGTGCCAAGATTGATCGGCCGCCGTTTGCTATTGGGTGAAGTTCAGAGGAAATATTTGATCGGGAGATAGGCATTGATGCTTTTAGTCGCATATCTGCAGTAAGAAATCAACAAAATAGGCTTTTTGCAATTATTTTTCGAGTAAACTATTGATTGAGTGGACACAGCCAATTTTCCCCCTAAAAATGCTACATTTTGGATAGCTAGTTAATTGTTGCTGTTAGCAACCGTTGGGCAGCAGAATCCTGCTTTGTTAAATAACATAACTAACAACTATCTAGTTATTAAAAGGTGATATTTAAACAGCAATATGCCTACTATTTTAGACTAAGCACTAATTCTGAGCAGCTTAAAATACAAAATGAAGCAAAGCAAATATATGAATGTTTATCCTATGAAATTGAAATGTGTTACTGTGCAAATAACCATTGTAGTCTACAGCTAATACAGAATAATAAAAACCATAATACTTAAACAATCGGTGTTGGCTGAGACGGCGAGACGGCAATAAAGTTGTGCAGTGTCAATGAATTATTAAAGGCCAACCAAGAAGTTAGCATAGCAACTGCTCCAAAAAGCAATATGATTTTTCCATTGGATTTTAAAATATTCCGGAAAATAATCTTTGTGGCAAGCAGTCATAGCAGTTACTCGTTTTGCTCAACAGCAAAATGTCCACATAATAGATGAAGCGTAGATGCTATTGCTAGAATCAACAAAGCTAACGTTAGGCTATGCAAGAACTACATCACGGTTACCATTGCTAAGCTAAAGCTAAACCACGGCAAACACGGCTAATGTTTACCGTAATGAAGTGTAGTAGTCTCATGAGGCACTTGTTAGCTACCGTCGTTTTTAAGCTACACATACGCTTCAGACATTGAGAGTGCAGCATTTGTTCACTTTATTTTACTTTATATTTATCCAAAAACGCATTTAATCTCGTAAGCTTGTGTTATACCAAATATCTTACTTCAGGTTTACCAACACACAAAAAAACAACGCATTTTAGAACTCATTCTTGAACCACTCTATTGGTATCTGGTGCAAAATGACATTGATTGGGGAATCTCTACTTTTTAGTAAAGCTCTTGACAGATGGGAGTGAGAAAGCATCTGTAATACAGAGTGGCTCTGCCTTTATTCATACTTCTAACATACACATGATTGTACACACACACACACACACACACACACACATACACACACACACACACACACACACACACACACACACACACACACACACACACACACACACACACACACACACACACACACACACCCCCACACACACACACACACACACACACACACACACACACACACACACACACACAGCAATTTGTTACTTCCCTTGTAAGAATGAATATTGACTCCGCACAATTCCCATGGTTAAGTCTGAATACATTTCACACACACACACAGGCATGTGATAGGTCTCAGTTTTGGCACAGAGCCCTGTCTCTGGGTTATAATAACTGAGATGTTTCGACATGAGACAGAAGGAATCAGCGCGCCGTCATACATAATGCACATGATGAAAAACCAACAAATCATAAACACACACGCAAAACAAAGCTTTCTTCTCCTAACCATTATTCACCTCAATGAAGAGATGGGGGCTTAATTTACAGCCACTTTTATGGATGAATACCCTGTAAAAATGTCCACTGGATATTATAGATTCATAGCACTGATTAAAAGTATTCTTTGAATGTATTTAATAGAAAATGACTTATGTGTCATTTAACATGTTATGTTTTGTTTTGTATCAGCCAATATCTTTTTTCATCCTCCCATCCTAGACAAATAAAACAAAGAAATCAAGAGGCATGTCAACAATTTGTACTCATGAGGAGACTATAATTCTGAGAAAAACAACCCTGATGGTGCCATAATGTGTGGTGTTATGGTTTGTTCATTATCTACTTCATATGCGGAACAGAAAGCTTGTGTTACAAAATGGAGCTATGGAGCATACCAGTCAGGAAGTTGGTATTGAAAGTTACAAATGTTGATCTTGGAATGTTACTAAGCACATTTACTCAAGTAGTGTACCTTATCCAAAAACCACGAGTATTTTCAAATAATGCTACTCTTTACTTTAACTCCACTAGATTTTGTAGGCAAATCTTGTACTTTTTATACCAAAACAATAAATAAACACTGAATCAAATCAAATGCTTACATTATAAGACAAAGAGAGGTATTTGGGCAACAATGTTAGAATCTTGTATTCCTGTAAGTCACCATCTTTAGTGAGACGAGTGTTACTTCGCCCTGTTGCACACAACTATTTCAGACCAGGGGTAGACATTAAGGGTAAAATGCCACTGGCCCTCCGGGCCGGTGGAATTGTATTATCACTGGCCCCACCATTGTAACCACTGGCCCGGAGCATTCGTCCAAAGAAAATCGACTTATAATGAAGAAAATGAACACATTTGTTGCAATAGTAATTTATGCACTAACTACATTACTACTTGTACTACAACATTTGAATCATCAGTTATTCCTCATTTCCTCAATTGTTCATATTTGGTTTATTAAAATAATGATATTGTGGTCATTGTTAAAAAATGTCAGCTATTATTATGAGTATTATTATTTGTGTAATGCGCTTTCTGCCTTCCTGTCATTAGGAGTTAGAAATGTAATGGCTATGTAATAGATTAGATTAGAACCTTCATTATCCTAAACTGCTGGGACATTTCCCTAAAGCCAATACCTTTTATATTTTCTACTCTTCACTTACTTGTCAGCATAGGTCGGCATTGATGTATAGAGCCGACAGAAGACCTTGTTTATATTGGCATCATATTGAGAGGTGCAGTGACGTGTCCTAAAACCAGGAAGTATAAGCTGCTGGTTTCCTCGACAAAAAGCAATGGGATTTCTCCAAAGGGTTTTGGAAAATAGCTGGAAATAAGGTCTGTGGAAAACAAACCTGTTTGATAAATGCACGTTTTGTTCAGCCGGATAATCTCCACATGTCTACCCTACTTTTATAATTTTCAAATCATAAATCGAATCGATAGATTATAAAAGGGTTTTAGGACGCGTCACTGCACTAGAAGCCAACTCCATCGATCAAGCTGGCTGAAACGTTCTCTCCCTCTTCTTCTCATACTCCCTGTCACTCTCCTTTAACTCCTCCGGTGACTTTCTTTTATTTGAAGATTGTTTTTTGCCCGGCGCTTGGCCGGTTACCGCTGGTATTAAAAACATTAATGGCGAATGGTTAGGCGGCGCGATAGTCTGTAGTGAAGGAGCGCGCTCCCGCTCAACTGCTTTTCACCCTACAACGACAACCGACTCACAAAACTCTATGTTGTAGCGTTAATAAACGAAAACAATTTAACTGAATTGCAAGTCAAAATACCAATACCACAGGACAATTCTTTTTCTTTAAAGCAATATTTTTTATGGCCCGAGCGGGCAAGTGGAAAGTACGTTATGCTGGCCCGGGGTGTCTAAATAGTGCTTCCGGGCCAGCGGGCCAATTATAATGTCGAGCCCTGCAGACCATTTGGTTTTCCCTTATTTCTCTCCATACTATTACAAATACAGATACTATGGATGACAATAATAGGAAGCAACAATACATTTTATTTGAATCGATTACAAATAATGTTTTCTCATAGTTATACTCCTGTCACATTTGATGAAATGTAGTTATAGAAGGGTTCAAACATAGAGCTATAGTTATAATTCCAGAGCTGTTTTGAATATGCACCAAACTTATTATATTCCATTGCCGACCCAGAATGCACATTCACAACATGATCGTCACTTTTTCTGCCATTTTGTTACCATCAATAGCGGCCTGATTTCACACAAGATTCCAGTCGCCTCTGAACGCCAAACTGTACCAATTATTGGCTGAATTCTATCGTGTTATCCCCTGCTTTAAATTCCCACTGGACAGCAAGTTTGTTTAGTTTGTCATTTGTCCGAGGAAGGTGTTTGATGATTTATTTTCTTGCAAAGTAGTGCCTCACATTCAGTCACGGTTACACACAACCGCCAAGCAGATTTCAAACTCAAAAGGGTTGGTAAAATGAACCAGGCTTTTTTTCTTCACAAAACTGTGTCTCAGGACTTCTTAACATTTAACAACCTATTCAGGGACGTGCACAGACATTTTTGGGGGCGGGTGCTCAAGTGAGAAAAAGGGCACTTCCCATAATCATTTATAAAAAAGTATTTTAAAACAAAAAGTTAAATATAGTTGCACATCTCTGACTTACTGACCAATTTATTTGAATACCCTCAAACTCACGCAATTGTTTAATACTCAACAGAATCCTACAAAATAATCAGCTAACACAGAGACAATGGTCTTCATTCACTAAGCATAGACAACAAACTACAACATTACATTACATTACATTGCATTTAGCTGACACTTTTATTCAAAGCGACTTACAATAAGTGCATTCGACCAACAAGATACAAACTTGAAGAAAACAGAATCATATAAGTACATCAGGTTTCATAGAGCCAAACATTTCAAGTGCTACTCAACTGGCTTTAGATAAGCCAGTCCTTTATTAGTATATAAGTGCTTTGTTCATAATTCTATCGCTCGAAGTGGAGTCTAAAGAGATGAGTTTTCAGTCTGCGCCGGAAGATGTTTAAGCTTTCTGCTGTCCTGATTTCAATGGGGAGCTCATTCCACTATTTTTATTTTCAGTACAATTAATAGTTATTAAATGGGCAGCCAACAATCAAAATGATGAAGTTACTGTTTAAGGACATTACAGGCAAAAATATCGTTTTTTCATGTACTTGTTATTTTGGTCTATTTTGCTTCCATGTTTTCTTTCACTCTCATGGAAAGAAATCTTACAAAAACACAAATAAATACCGTTCGTTTTACTACCTGAATTCATCTATAGATTTAAAGCTATCTGCATTCAAACATAACATTTCAGGGGAAAATACTGACTTGACGTAAGTAACTATCTGGGGAAGTTGTAAGGTGATTTTTTGTTTTGTTTTATCCTTTTCACCTGCAATGCCTTGGTAACTGCATGCAAATTAGTGCATTTTAATTAAGCCTAGTTAACGCCTTATTTGCATATCAATGTTTCGATTGTGGTGACGTTATTAGATACACATTTTACTGTATTCAATTTAAGTATCTCCCCTTAAGTAGGCTACAGTACATTAGCCTGTATGCCCATGATAAATTGCCTTAGCTAAACCTTAAGCTTACTTATCCATTAACTAGTAGCCATAGTTAACTATATTTGTTATTTTCTTTTAGCTAATTAGCTAGGGAGGGAGGGAGGGTAGAGAGGGCATAGGAACTTCACATAATCTCCCGATCTGACATTTTAATTTTGTATTCAACCAATATATTTTTGGTAAGGGAAACTGCACAAACAGCAGTAGATATATATTCATTTATAAAAAAAAAAAAAGGGAGAAAAAAGGGCACTTTCTCTGGAGGAAGAAAAAGGGCAGGGGCTCAAGCCCACTTTGATGTCTATGTGTGCACATGCCCGAACCTATTAATTGTTCATACCCACTTAACGGGAAGAAACTCAGCTAACTGACGATACGAACCATTTTTACCGAAACAAAACACAAGTCTCACAAGAAGCGTCTAAATGGACCCTGAGCAAAAAAATGCTAACGCACAGAACTCACAGTATAATACTTTATTACTTATCGGTAGGGATGCTCTGATCGATTGGCCGCCGATATATATCGGCCGATATTCACTCTCTGCAGATCGATCGGTGCTCTCTATAAAGGCAGATCGTGAGAGCCGATCGCATTACGTAAAATGATGACGTAAAATACATGACACTTTTCTCTGTGCGCGGCAAAACAAGCTCGCCAAAATGGCTTCAGCAGTCTGGCAGTATTTAAAGGTGTCCGAAAATGACAGTAAAATAGCGGTATGCAATGTGTGTGAAGCAGAAATCCTGCAGCTCCGTCCGCTGTGACGGACCGGTGAGCGGAGCAACACACACACTAAGAGTTAGACCTAACACACTTTGCTATTTTATCTACCTCTGGAACAAGCTAAACTAGTTATAAATATATTTATTCTTCACTGTCGGGTCACTCGTTACTGGATCAGTGAGCTGCATGAGACGGATAGTGACAGGCTGTCAGGAGAGGGAGAGAGGGAGAGAGGAAAAGAGAGCGCTTCCGCTCATTTCTCCCATGTTATTCTCCAAAGTTAATGTTAACTTGAATAATGTACTTCATTCGAATTTAATGATTATGTTGGTTGTTGTTTGTGGAAGCTCCAGTGAATGAGCCCTATTAACTGAGTTTTAAACATCACTTTAAATGTAAGATCCCCATAGGCTCCGTCCACTCGATCGGTATCGGCCGATACTGATTCCAGCGATGGGCGATCGGAGCATTTTTACTTATCGGATCTGCACAAACAAGATATCAGCTAGCAAGCTGATATTCCACAGATTCTAGGTATTAGTATCATCACTGTGCGATCAAAACTGGGGCAGGGGAAGCGAACCCAGACATAGACGTAGCTTTACGGAGCAAAAACTGGACATTGTCTCACTTTTGCTATTGTTCTGATCAAAAGTTGTGTTCAATGGCATTAAAACGATAAACATGCTGCTGAAGGGGGGTCCGGTTATGACACGCAGCTGAGAGGTCGGGCGGGACGAGGCTCCGATGAAATTAATATATTTCTACCATATTTAGTATCCAAATCGAGCTACTTGTGACCGAAAACATTTGCCAATATAGGCTTTATTTCGGATAATGTCGAAAAATCGAGGGAGAAGACAGAAAGACGATAAAAAGACAGAAATTGGAACTCTACACGAGGACATCACGGACGAACAGACACCTAGCGATAGCACGATGCTAGCCCAGGTGGACTATAGCCAGGATGAGAACCAGATCTTAGCAGCCATACAATCCATGAGAAATGACTTTTCTGGACAACTACATGAAGTGGTTTCTTCCAACCGAGAGATAAAAGAAGCTATCGGGGCATTTTCTGAAAGGCTCACAGAGGCAGAAACCCGCATTAGCACAGCGGAGGACCAGATCGCTTCGCTAGCAACCCAAGCTAATGCTACGCAGAGAACAGTCCAGAAGCTCATCTCACAGATGGAAGAGCTGGAAAACAGACAACGCCGCACCAATCTGAGGTTGGTTGGACTACCCGAAGGATCGGAGAGTGGAGATGCCCGTACATTCCTAATGATATGGCTTCCCAGGGTGCTTGACATTGAAACGGGACAGCCATTGAATATAGAGCAAGCCTACAGACTGGGGAAAACGCCGCAACAGACCCGGGAGCAGGATGGGTCGGATAAAACCCGACCACGGATTCTTCTGGTGAAATTCCTCACATATCGAGACAGAGATCGAGTAATGAAAGCAGCACGTCTGAAAGGAGACATCACAGTTGAGGATAGCCGTGTCATGTTTTTTCCTGATTTTTCCACTGAAGTCCAGAAACAACGGAAACTTTTTGATGGTGTGAAACAAAGTCTGCGCCAAATGCGCAAGGAATATGGATTTATGTTCCCGGCAAAACTGCGAATTCTACACGACAAAAGATGGCACTTCTTCACTTCCCCATCCCAGGCTGAAGAATTCATCCTAAAGATGAAGAAGGTGAATACCAATCCAGACGTGTAGAAAGAGTCGCCAGCTGAAACGCGCCAAGAAGGGCTTTCAGATGACTTTGACTGAAAGAAATCGACATTGATCTGTTCTGGTAAGCTTTAAAATGGACTGATTGATGACGAGCTTGGAAATTGGAGTATAGAGACATTATCTGTCCTCTCGGGCTAATAATCAAAGACTGATACAAGGTCACAAATGAACATTGTATTTACCATTCGTAATATAAATATGCATGTAGTCGGAACGAGCTCCGACCTTTTTCTTTTCTTTTCTTTTCTTTTTAGTGTTATAACAACTACTGGTTGCTTGCTTGCTGCTCCTCAAGAGGATCAGAGTTTAGTCAAATCGGAACCGGTACTTGGGAGGGAGGGGAGATGTGCTTGGTTAGCTGCACAGGGTTTAGACTAGGTCTACTTGTTGTTGCCTCCTTTAGGAGAGGCCCCTGTTATTTCCTGTTGTATTTGTTTGTTCTAAAGGCACACTTTTTCTTTTTATTTCATTATAAGGCATGGTTAATAAGGTGGTTACACAAGCTTAGTTTACTGTTTACATCATGAGTGGTCATACTAAAATAAATATGATTTCATGGAACGTTAGAGGTCTTAGGAAGCTAGTGAAATTAAAACAAGTAATGTCTAGGTTGAAGCAGCTCAAAACGCAGATAGCTTTTATTCAAGAAACTCATTTACTTTCCAGTGAATATATTCCATTACAAAGGAGATGGCAAGGTCAAGTCATATCTGCCTCATTTTCCTCTCAAGCCAGAGGGGTGGCAATACTGATACACTCATCTGTGCCATTAAGGGTTTATAATTTCATACAAGACACTGCAGGCAGATTTGTTATCGTCCAGGGCTCTTTACTAAATCAAGACATTAATCTAGTATGTCTATATGGGCCTAACAACGATGATGCACAGTTTTATAATAACTTGTTTCTGACTTTATCAACATTACATGGCCACATATGTATGGCAGGGGACTTCAATTGTACTCTAAATCCGAAACTGGATAAGTCATCAGGTATGGACACCTCACATATGCAGAGTAGGAAAACAATACAACACTTTATGAGTGAGTTAAATCTTTGTGATATATGGAGAAATAGAAATCCTTCCAGACGGGAATATTCATGTCATTCTACTACACATAACTCTTACTCCCGCATAGACTACTTCCTCATTTCTAAGCCTATGATAGACAATGTTAATGACTCAGTGTATAAAAGCATTGTCATTTCTGATCATGCATTACTACTAGTCAATTACACTGTAAAAGCAGCTACCAGGGGTCTAACAATGTGGCGATTAAGCCCACGATGGTTACATGACAAACAGTTCTTAACCTTTGTCGGGGACAATACTGATATTTACTTTAAAGTGAACACTACTCAAACATCAGCATCTACGAGGTGGGAGGCATTCAAGGCCTATATACGCGGGCAAATGATCAGCTATACAAGCAGTATCTCTAATAAACAGAACCTTAAGCTGTTGGAGCTAGAAAAAGATATTAAAGAACTAGAGATAGAAATTAACCTTAATGATACAACAGAAACTAGACAGAGACTGGCTATTCTAAGAGCACAGTATAATGAGCTGTCCTCAAATAAAGCATTAAATAGCATAATGAAACTGAAACAGACATTCTACGACCAAGGAGAGAAGGCAGGGAAACTACTAGCCTGGCGTTTAAAATCAATGCAGAATGAAAGGTCAATTTTAGAAATAAAGTCAGAGGAAGGGACAACAATTACTAATCCACAAGAAATTAATAGTTCTTTCCAAAAATTCTACTCTAAATTGTATATGTCAGAATGTCCAGCCTCAGCTCATAATCTTCACAGCTTCCTAGATCAGATAGAAATACCAGTCCTGACAGAGGACGCAAAAGAGGTGCTTGACTCCCCAATCGTAGCATCTGAATTGTCAGAGGCCATAGACAGTATGAAAGGAGGGAAAGCCCCAGGACCGGACGGTATTCCTATTGAAATCTACAAAAACTTCAAAGACATGCTGTTGGTTCCGTTATTGAACATGTGCGAAGAATCGCTTGAGAAGGGGGAGCTGCCGCCATCATTACGGAACGCACTTATAACATTAATATTAAAACCAGGGAAACCCCCTACAAAGTGTGAATCCTATCGCCCCATTTCTCTGATTAATAATGATGTGAAAATAATAGCCAAAGTCCTTGCCAGAAGGTTAGAGAAACACTTGCCATATATTATTGCACAAGATCAAAATGGCTTCATTAAAGAAAGACAAGGCTCTCACAATATTCGTAGGTTAATGAATATTATACATGCCAAACAAGAAACATCTGATATGGCTGTGATAGGACTTGATGCGGAGAAAGCCTTTGATAGGGTCGAGCACGAATACCTATTTGAGGTGCTGCAGCGCTTTGGAATTGGCAGATATATTCTCAAGTGGATTAAAATCTTATACCATGACTCAACAGCTTCAGTAATGACCAACTATATGGTATCCAAACAGTTCTCTCTGTCCAGAGGTACAAGACAGGGATGTCCTTTGTCTCCCCATCTTTTTGTTATGGCCATCGAACCTTTAGCGATTGCAATTAGAAGCAACACTCAAATAACTGGTATCAAAATTAATAATATTGAGAATAAAATAGGATTATTTGCAGACGATATAGTTATTTTTTTGACAGACTTGAAACAATCTATACCTATATTACTAACTTTAATAGGAACATATGGCAGCTTCTCAGGCTACAAGGTTAATGCATCTAAATCTACAATTCTCTTTCTGAAAAAATCTGAGAGACTGAATCCGCCACTAAGTACTCCTTTTAGGAATATTACGGACAGCTTTACATACCTTGGAGTTAAAATCACACCTACAATAGAATCCGTTATACCAACTAACTATAACCCAGTGATTGAGTCAGTAGAGGAATCTATTAACAGATGGAAATCTTTGCCACTCTCAATGATAGGACGTATTAATGTTTTGAAGATGAATATTCTTCCTAAGTTCCTGTACCTTTTCCAATCCATCCCACTCGCTCCGCCTGATAATTTCTTTAACAAAATGAAAAAACTTTTTTGTAATTTTATTTGGAACAATAGACGCCCAAGGCTGCGTATGACTCTGTTGTACTTACCGTATGAAAGAGGTGGGTTAAAACTCCCTTTCCTCCAAGGATACTATTGGGCTGCCCAACTAAGAGCAGCCTCATATTGGTTTGACCATCAGTCACCACTGCACTGGATAAAGATGGAGGAAACAACAACTTCTAAAGGTCCCTTATACCTCTACATTTATTCTGCAAATTTAGCCACTTTGAAAAGGCACACCGCAAACCCCTTTGTTAGAAATACACTGATAGTATGGCACGAAGTGTTAGATTATCTTGGGGAAAATGCTCCACTATCCCAATTCTCACCTATTTGGGGGAACAGAAATTTCACGCCAGGTACTAATGACCTTGGTTTCAAGTTATGGGCAGACAGAGGGATCAGGAAGATTTCAGATCTGTATGAGAATGATACTCTTTTAAGTTTTATGGAGATCAAGCAAAGATTTGGCATTGAGCCTAAACACTTTTTCAAGTATCTTCAGATAAGAAGCTTCATAACAAAGACACAGAACTCTGTAAATCTTCCCTCACAAAACTCTTTGGAAAGGACAGTCCTGAACCAACATGGAGCAGCTGGATTAATTTCAAAATTTTACCAGATTATCATAGATGCAACAAAAGAATCTTCAGAGGATAAAAGATTGGCATGGTGTTCAGACCTTAATGAAGATATAACTGTAGAAGAATGGCAGGATATATGCTTCCAATGCCAGGTGCAAACAATAAATACAAGGTTTAAACTCCTCCAGTACAAATGGTTGATGAGAACATACTTTACTCCAGAATTATTGCATCGCATTTACCCCAGTACGCCAGATACTTGTGTCAAGTGTGGTATTCATAAAGGTAGTTTGTTTCATTGCCTCTGGGAATGCACCCTCATTCAAGATTTTTGGAAAGAGGTTATCACAATTGTATCCATCTTTATTAAGGAACAACTTCCACTCTGTCCCAAACTTTGTATTCTTGGTCGTTTCCCAACAAGCTGTACGCTTAGCAATAGCTGTAAGAAGATGGTCATATTCTGTCTTCTTGAAGCTAAACATAAAATTGCACTATCATGGAAGTCTGTTCATAGACCAAGCAAACGAATTTGGATTGAGGGGCTACTGCAATGCCTTGCATTGGAAAAGCTTACATATGCCATTAAAGGGAAATATAACACATTTGTAAAGATTTGGGGCTCATTTATGCAGTTTCTTGAGGGGGATGATTTCGTGACAGCTTGGTAGTCTGTTGTTCTTGCTTTATTTAGTTTTGTTGCTTTTTGTTTTGTTAACAAATCACAATATGTATTGAGGAAATACTTGTATGTGGGATACAACTGATGTCCACATGAACATGTGGATGCTTGTAAAATGTTTTTCATTCTTTACGTTTCGTAGGAAAACACAATGTAACAGTTAGTTATCAAACCAGCACTATACCACTAATATCTGCATTTTTTTTTCAAGTGCCTTATATGCCTATTGTTGTGCCTATTGATGTGTTTTGTTTTGTATTTTTGTACTGTAACTGAAAAAAGACAATAAAAACATTTGTCAAAAAAAAACATGCTGCTGAAGGTTAATCCATAGGTTAATCCAATGTGTCTGTCACTTTGAAATGATTACTGATAATCCATCATTCCATTTTTGTCAAAAATGGAGATTTCATATTAGCTGCTATTAGCACCATTAGAGCTACAACCCAGCTTCCGGTTTTGGGCATTCTGGCTGCGCATCACTCATTCACCAATTCACCACTTCTTTCTTGATTCCATTGGCTCTAACAGTTGAAAAGAGGCGTCAATCATCAACATCGACCGAGGTGGGCAAGAGATATATACTATATGTTATAGTTTGGATTCCTAAAGCTTTTAGTCTACGATCCCATCATTCAAGGCTGGTTTTCAATATTAGTGATGTTTTCTTTTGGACGGAAACTATAATTTACATATTTTTATGTTCAATCTGAATTTACTTTAAAATAAAAAAACATCTACAGTATATTGATTCTGACACGTCTACATCCAACTCACAGATGTATCATTGCTTTGAGAAAAAAGATTATTAATTTACCCCTTTTTAGAAGGGAAGATATGGTCATTTGTTCTGGGAATGTCGTTTTCGAGCCTGAGACCTGAAAAACAGGCTCAGGGCTAAACTGGTTAAAAGACCCACATAAAGTCACATAAAGAATTATGAGAGTTAAATCACTCGTTTTTAATCGCAACATATGTTTAAAGCCCTGGTCCCTGGTTAGCCCCCAACTCTTATTTTGAGTCCTAATTGATTTAAGTCCCCACTCCCCACAGATAAGGATAAATGGAGAGCAAAGAGAGCAATAACACGGTGTGTATGTAAAGCTGACAGGTGGTAGAGTCACAGGGTCATTACCGCCATAATCACCCAGTAATGACACATTGGGAGAAGTGGGAACAAAACACTCCCTGCTCTTTTTTTCTCAATCTCTACCTCTCTTCACATCCCTCGTTCGACCTTGCAGCAGATCCATCACTGATTGCAAAGTGTGCAAGTGTCAATAAAGAAGAAACTCAGTTTTGAGGGCGGGGATTTTGAGGCGTTTTAAAGAGTGTATGTGTTTGATGTGTCTGTACGTGATGAGTGTGGAGGAAAGAGGTTGTGACATGTGGCGTGCTTGGTATGCAGCAGCGTGACAGTATGTTGCATGGAAGCTGAACACACACACACACACACACACACACACACACACACACACACACACACACACAAACATCTACGGTGTATAACCCCACCTCTACACAAGCCTATTTACTAGATTTAAGTATCATCCATAAGCATGGTAAGTGTCCTACCATGCTTATGTTAGACCAACACAAATGATTGCGCATAAAAAGAACAACACACACCATGAAACACACTAAGAAGCTTATTCAGTGTGTTAATGAGTGAATGTGAGCATTAGCGAAAACAAGACACTTCTGGGCTGCATCTATTTTTAGCCACACCCACTAGCAAACTGTTAATTGGCTGACACTTGTAATACCCTCACACACTCCTCTTGTCTGGGAGCGCATTAGGGAAGTGTGCATATCTTAAATCTGGTATGACATTCTTATACTGTATATGTTAAAACTATTATAGATATACAAGTTGGTTTGTATTTAAAACAACTAAAGCTCTTTGATCCCCCCCAATACATAATAATAAGGGCAGTAAACTATTCTGATTCAACTCGTTTTTTAAACTGTAAGGCCCACAACTACGTTGATTTGGTTCACATTTACCAATTTCATATTTTTTCCAGAAACAGGCAGCAGTTTTCAGAGGCAACAGCCACTGTGTTAAGCCGGTGAACATAGTGGAGCATTTAGCAGGAGAAAAAGCTACAGTTATTCCGTTAGGGAGTGGTGGAGACCAAAAACTGAGCTAAATTGGAACACCAACTGAATTACAATGATGCTTAGTAACAGCTGTTTGCTAGATCAACTTTAAATAGTTATTTCAATGTATTGTTCACAACTCATTTCTGCAGTTGTTTCAGGTAGTTCATAAAGAGCCAATGACATAGACACTAACAGGAAGCTTACATATGTTACCAAAATGACTTTTAGGCAGTGGCTGGGGGTGGCCACAGCCCCAAACACCCTCACCACGGGGGCCCAAACTATTTTAGAACATTAAGAAAAACATTTTTTAGTAACCTTTCATCATTCATCAATAATTAACATTAATATAAAATTATATTGATAATATACTCACTAAACTTACAATTAATTTAACTGATTTTCTTCCAAAAGTTAATTACCCAAAGCCTCTGCACACCCCCTTCTATTTACATGTAATGGTTTGGTCCTGCCTCCAAACGGCACCTTCTAGCAGCAGAGAGTGAGAGCATGTGAGGAGGGATGCTAGTACTTTGTGAACCATGTCTCAACCATTCACAAATGCGGCTTTCACACCAGCGTTTTTCCCGTTCTAGCTCCGTGCTAGAGCTTTTCTGGTTCAGCTCCGGTTTCCCTTTTCTGCTCCCGCTTTGTTCACACAGCCCAGAGCCCGACTGGTGCTGCCATTGCTGCGTCATGACGTCACCGTTTACATAGCTGATTTGCTCCCCAACGGCATTACGGCGCTCACAACAACACTGGGGGACTGCGTCGAGTCGAGGATCGTGTCGCTTTTAATCACAAGAAGCCAGATTAAATTAAATAACGACTTCTCCAACCTTATGCTTTTCTCCAGAGTGCCGTGGTTCATTGGTTATTAATGTGTTTCAGCGCCATTTACCGACCGCTGCAGTGCTGCTCTTCCACGGGAGTTTATTCTCCCGTTAGCTCCCGGTTAGCTCACACTGCAGCGGCCGCTCTAAAGTATTCACTGTCCGACTGTCACACAAGCAGCTGATACATATCCCCAGTTCCCCTTAAGTGAATGTGTGTCAGTCTGAATTGATGTTGTTTGGCATCACAACGCTAAAGTTTCTCTGGTATAAAATGGGTGATGTTAGCATAGCAACCGAAGCTAAACTGACTACTTGCTATTGCTATCCTATTGTGGCATAAACCGTTTTTTACAGGCGTATTTTATTATGATTCTACTTGTGATAGTCGGACACAACAATCTGTGCAGCCCATGTATTGATTCCATCCGATAGCTGCTATAATACAAAACAAAACGTCTGCCTCTCTTCACAATGATCAATAACAGTGAACGGATGGTCAAAGTAAGGTACACATAAACAGAATCACACGAAGCCTGGTTATTGTTGCCTGAATTTATAAAGTGTGTTTTTTCTTATAAGTGTGTGGTTGCCTTCTAGTCACTTTGCTCAGCACTACTGCTTGTAGGCATGACAAGACTCTTCAGGTCGACCCATGTTCAGGGGAGGTGGGGTTAGTTTCCTGCACGCCCCGAAGCTCTTGCCTCTAGACCGACAATTTTTTGGAGCTGGAAGTGAACCGGATTCCGGAGCTAAGAGGCGGCGCCTTTGCGGTGTGAACAGGAAAAACCGGCACTTTTCAGGCTCCAGCTCCGAGCCGGAGCTGAAAACGTGTTGTTGTGAAAGGGGCAACAGTCAGGCTTTCAAAAAGAAAAGAAAGGAGAGAAAGACAAGAGAGAGGGACTAAAGGGCGACAGTATGTCACCCAGTTTTTCAAGAGAAAAGGTGGGTGTGGTCTATGAGTGGTGGAAATTAATCCATTAGTTAAAGAGCAACTTCCAGGTTAAAGACACCTGTGAATAAATGTGTAGGAAAATGATGAATACACTAGATTTTTTTTAAATATACGAAAATATACACTCCAGTGACACCTGGCGTAGTTTTTGTAAGAAATGTTCCCTTCCTCATAAAAAAGCCTCGGCACGTGACCTCCCGCGTGTGACGTAACATGGGGGAAACAAGGGGGAGAGCGGCCGGTGTAGCGTATTAAAAAACATGGATCCCAATGCTGGTTTCGACACAGAAGACACAGAAGAAGTTTAACATGAATATTCAAATGCATATGACGGACCACAACCTTATAATTATGAGCCTGCTAGGCGTCCGAGATCAGGAGCAGCCAAGGATTAGAAGAAATAACGGCCATCGGAGAGAAATTGAGCTGTGGTGTGAGGAGAACCAGTGGAGAACTGGGCAGCTATCTTGGTGAGTGACCGGCGTTAGCTATAGAATGTTAGCTAACGTCACATCACAACATTGTAAAGTTAGCTATCATATATCAGGCTATAACTAAAGTAGCATTGATAATATAGTAACGTTACTGGCAGGACTGTTGATACTGATCCATAACAGAAACTAATGCGCAAGTATCAGCCGTATCTCGCGTTACCTAATGCAACTCCACACTACGGTGCTGTGTACCGGAGGAGAGACGCGAGATACGGCTGATACTTGACGATCTGGCGGAGAAAGGTTGTGGAGCCTCCGTTGATATGCCGTTGTAAATGGCTTGATGGAAAGCAGGTGTGTAGTAGGGGAGGGTGCACAGCTGATTGCAGCAGGTGAGTGGAGGTTGAGCCGGGAGCCAGAAGTGACAGCCACCACGCACACACAAACAACACAGACAGGGGGAAACAAACAAACACAAAGGAGACAGCTGGAGCAGTACAGCCACCACAGCGTTACCTAATGCAACTCCACACTACGTCTTACGGTGCCATGTACCGGAGGGGAGAGAGAGAGAGCAGCGAAGGGGGGGGAGAGAGAGAAGTAATAAGGTTTCCTGCTAAAGCTGTGGAGAGTAAGTGCCGCAGGGAGGTGGATGCACAACGCACCCAGGAACGAACGCTAGCTCCGGTCCTTTTTACTGTGGACTCGATGTCCTGACAGGCTGGTATTTGTGCAACCTGCACAAAGACAATACTGCACCATAATTACAAATGGTGAAATACAATGTAAAATTACCGAAAAATACCAGCTCCTTAAAACACAACCGCTCTACTCAACGCAACTCTACTATACCCGCGGTCAGAGAGCGGAGATGTGTCCCCTGTGTGATGTAATATGACGCGTTTGACGTATGGCCTTAAAAAAAGCCGTTTTTAAGAGCAGAGCTCAAAATTGCTCCTTTCCCTCTGAATTCCTGCCCTTATGTCTCTTAAAATATATCAAATCCTGCATTCACTTTTTTAATTGTAATTAAACACTGAGACGGCTTATGGGGAACGAGTGCCGGCATATATATATGCACAACGTCACGCTGACCGAGGAACAAAAGAAAGACCCCAAAACAATTTTGGATGCGTTGGGGGATTATTTCAAGGTGGCAAAAAATGTGATTTATGAGAGATACACGTTCGGATGCTGCAAACAAGGACCGGACGAGCCGATCGATAGCTTTATAACAAAGCTGCGGGAAAAAGCATCATCATGTGAGTACCGTGACCTGAAAGATGAACTGATTAGGGACAGGCTGGTACTCGGTATTGCCAGCGAGAGCACCAGACGGTGACTGCTGCGTGAACGGGACCTAACGCTGCCAACAGCTGTGGAGATTTGCCACCTTGCAGAATTGACGGAGTCACGCATGAGGCTTATTGAGAGCCCGTAGGCACAGGCGGACAGTATTAATGCTATGGTGGACAGGCAAGGCGGACGACGCAAAACACAGTGGAAAACAGCGGAAAGAAACACCGCGGCTGAGAGAGAGCAGCAGTGGACCTGCAAATACTGTGGAAATGGACACAAACGGGGCAGAGAGCAGTGCCCAGCCTATGGTAAGACCTGCCGAGCATGTGGCGTTTCAAATCACTTTGCAAAAGTATGTCAGGCCAGCAGCAGAGCAGAGAAAACAAGAAAATGTAATGTTGTTGACAATGTCCAGCAAACTGAAGGGGACTCAGATACAAGTGAAAACCTATACAATGTCACTGAATATGTGGGGAATGTGAAAGCACCTGGACGCAAATGGTTTGTGCACCTACACCTGAATAAGAGAAGACATTTATGCCAGCTAGATACAAGGGCCACTTGCAATGTTATGGGCCGCCAGTTTAAAGAGAAACTGTCACCAAAGACAGCCTTACAGCCGACCAGAACAAGGCTAAAGCTGTACTCTGACACATACATGCCATCCCTGGGGAAATTTCACACTGACTGTGTGGTCAGGGGGAAAACACACAGACTTGTGTTTGAGATAGTGAACACCAAACAAAAGCCCTAGGTGGTGCTGCATGCACTGATCTGGGCCTTGTGAAATTCACTATTCCAAGAGAACTACTGCCAGCGGAGGTGAACACTATTGATGCAAGCCAGTCTATGCCACTCACAAAATAAATGCTACTAAAAGACTTTCATGATGTTTTCCATGACCCGATCGAGTCAGTCCCAGGTAATATTCATTTCGATCTGAACCCTGAAGTGACACCAGTCCAGTGCTCACCACGAAATGTCCCTGTAGCGCTAAAAGCCCGGGTTAAGGAAGAGCTGGACAAACATGTGAAAGCAGGCAACCTTACGCCAGTGACAGAGCCAACAGCGTGGATAAGCAACATGGTGACAGTAGCTAAACCGGACAAGATAAGAATCTGCATTGACCCAAAGCCTCTCAATCAGGCACTTCTCAGGTCCCATTACCACATGCCAACGCGAGAAGACGTCTTGTACAAACTGCCCAAGGCTCGTGTCTTCACACTGGTTGATGCTCGTGACGCCTTTCTACAGTGCAAGCTTGATGAGGAAAGCAACCGCTTGACGACATTCTGGACCCCATGGGGTCGGATGAGATGGCTCAAACTCCCGTTTGGAGTCTCAGTGGCGCCAGAGATCTATCAGCGCAAGCAACATGAGCTGCTATCAGGCCTGGCTGACATCGAGCCTATTGCGGATGACATCCTGGTGGTCGGGTGTGGCGATACGGACGCAGAGGCTGAAGAGGACCACAACACCAACTTAAGAGCTCTCATGCAACGGTGCAGGGCTGTGAAGCTCAGATTGAGTGAACGCAAGCTGCAGTTCAAGTTCAAAGCTGTACATTTCCACGGCCATGTACTGTCTACAGAAGGACTGAAAATCGACCCAGAGAAAACTCAAGCAGTGTTGGACATGCCGACGCCCACGGATGCTAAGGCAGCGCAACGCATGATCGGGTTTGTGACATATCTGGCTAAGTTCCTGCCAAGGCTATCGGAGATCTGTGAGCCTCTTCGGAGACACGGCATGGCACTGGCTGCCAAAACACGATGATGCAATACACGAGATAAAGCGGATGGTCACCAAAACACGCCGGTTCTCAAATATTATGACGTCACAAAGCCTGTAACGATCCAGAGCAGTGGCGTTTTCTCCTGGAGGCCAAGGGAAGCCCGGCTTCCCCTGTTTTTTCGGATTGTAGTTATAATTTTAATAAATAAAAACACTTTGTTTAGTTTTGGTAATTATTCTGCCGGCCCGTCTATCCCCCATTCTCATTGAATATTTTACCAAGAGTGAAACAGCGCCCCTTTAGATGTTATGGTGAAACAGTAGATTGCACTCTCTGTTGCGAGAGGAGGCCAGCCGAAATTGGCTTCCCTTGGTGAAAAAAAATTGAGGGATTGACCAATCAAACAAGGCTCACGTCATGCCCCTGCCAACCTGTGATTGGTCAGGGCCATGCCAAGGGAAGTTAGAGGCGGCTGGCTTTCCTTGCCTTACAATCCAATCAAATCGCATCAACTTAGTGTTGCTGTGACGCGTCCTAAAACCCGGAAGTAAGCTGCGCTCGGTTTCCCTCGACAAAAACGAATGGGATTTCTCCACAGGGTTTTGGAAAATAGCTCAAAATAAGGTCAGTGGAGAAACAAACCTGTTTGTTAAATGCACGTTTTGTTCAGCCTGATAATATCCACATGTCTACCCTACTTTTATAATTTTCGAATCATAAATCTAATCGATAGAAGATAGATAGCGCCACTGCACCACTCTCACCGCCGTTAGAAAGTAGCAAGGAACTGAAGCAAGTGCAATTATGGAGGGTGGAGATTTGGAGTATTTAATCAAAAATAATTGTACTAAACTTCCCCTGCAGCAGCAACAACAAATACAATCTGATGACAGGCCAATGCCCAAAGTGGAGCTGGGTACAGTGAGAGAAAAAAGGAGTGAATCGGACGTAAAACGTTAAAGGTCTCCTGATTTAGTTTGTGAATGAATGCTTATTAGAGTTTCGGCTGGAGAGTGCGTGCGGACCTGTCGGTTAGATAAGAGGCGTGTGTAAGTCCTGCATCTGTATGATATAAATGTGTGTAAAATGATACCGGGTGCTGTAATCACTCATCTGGTTATGTTATTACATTGACCACCACACCCCCGACCCAAAAGAAAGGACATATTATTGGCTTCCCCTCATTTTTTACCCACGCCACGCTACTGATCCAGAGTGATGCCAGCATGAATGGACTGGGGTGCTGCTTGCTGCAAAAGGGGCAGCCCATAGCCTTTGCCTCACGCGCACTGACACAGACTACGCTCAAATAGAGAAAGAGTGCTTAAGCATAGTTTTTGCATGCCAGAGATTTCACCAGTACCTATACGGCAGGGACACAATCACTGCAGAAACAGACGACAAACCACTGATCACCATCTTTAAGAAGCCCCTCATGAGTGCGCCTAAACGCCTTCAGGGCATGTTACTGCAGCTCCAGGGTTACAATCTGGATGTTGTTTACAAACCAGGCACAGAGATGTATGTCAGTGACACTCTAAGCAGGGCCACTCCACCGTGTCGTGGTTCCGACACCCCCTATGTACGACAGGCGGTGTGTTCCATGGACAGCTTTCAGGCGGAGGACTCAGAGCTGGATCAGGCACAGCATCTGGATGTTACTGACTTCAGGTTTCGCCAAATTGCCCAGCACACAGAGATGGACGATGTATTACAAGCTTTGACATCAGTAATCCTCAGGGGATGGCCTGATTTCAAATAGGACACCCCTCTTCTGGTGCGAGAATACTGGCCCTTCAGGGATGAGCTCAACGTGCAAAACAGTGTGCTATACAGAGGGCAGTGCGTTGTTATCCCTAAGGCCTTGAGGGCAGAGTTGTTAAGACGCATACACACCAGCCACATCGGGGAGGAGGCATGTTACAGATGCGCCAGGGATACGCTGTTCTGGCCAAACATGAGAGCAGAGATAAAAGACTATGTGTCGAACTGCTCTGCATGCAATGAATATGCACGAGCCCAGCAGAAGGAATCATTGATGTCGCATGAAATCCCAACACGTCCATGGCAAACAGTGAGTATGTATATCTTCTCTTACGCTGGCCAAGATTTCATCGTCCTAGTGGACCACTATTCAGACTTCTGGGAGATTGATCTTCTGCCGGATCTATCAGCTGACACTCTCATCACACGCTGTAAATCTCAATTTGCACGATACGGACAGCCAGACAAAGTGCTCACAGATAATGGCCCACAGTTTGCCTGTGAACAGTTCAGGAAGTTTGCAGCAAAGTAGGGATTTAACCATGTCACATCCTCACCCAGATATCCAAAATCAAACGGCAAAGCTGAGTCAGCTGTGAAGATAGTGAAATCACTCTGCAAGCGGGCAAAGTTTGATGGCACGGATTAATGGAAGGCCATTCTCCATTGGCGCAACACGCCCACAGAGGGGTTGGACAGCAGTCCAGCCCAACGCTTAATGTCACGAAGGCTGAAGACTTTGCTGCCGGTTGCGGACAGCTTGCTGCAACCGTGGTTAGTCACTGGAGTGACGGAGAAGTTGCGGTTGAAACGGCGGCTTGCAAAATCCGCCTACGACATATCGGCAAGGGACTTACCAGAACTGAATGTTGGGGAACACATAAGGATGAAGCCTCTTCCAGGAGATCGCACAGGCCGTTGGCAACTGGGTCAATGCCTCCAGAAAGTCGCTCCTCGCTCATTCGTAGTGGAGGTGTACGGCACGCTCTACAGGAGAAACCGGGGGGATCTGTGGGTTGCGGAGCGCTCAGCCCCGATGCGACAGCTGGTAGCGCCGGAGCAGTGCAGCCACAGGGACCTGGGCCATGTCAACACAGCGAGGGCTGCAGGCGGAGCCAGAACCGACCCGGTCCAGGATGACACAGGTTTGGGGGAGCCTCCTCACTCTCCAGGGGTCCCGGCGCAAGGGCGGGGTTTGACACCAGGGACGCCAGTGAGTACAGAGAGCCAAGCTGTATACTCATGGTGTGGTCGCCTGTTACGGCCGCCGCAGAGACTGAACCTGTGATACAACTGGGAACATTGTCACTAAGTCTGTTGGAGTGTTAAGAAAAAGAAAAAAGAAAAAAAAGAAAATAAATGTTGGATAGTATTGTTGGATATTATTATAGTTTTGTATGGGTGCTTGCATGGTTAAACAGTATTGTAATTGTTTTCATGTCTTGGAGGTTGACAATGTTAAAGTGTTAGCTTTACACACTGTAGCACTTACCTGCACTTTAAAGTGACATGCTGATGTTGTTTACAGCTAAAGGAAAGGAGATGTTACAGATATGGGCATCTGTTAATGCCTGTTATATAGTGACGCCTGTTGGCACTTTAGTAAACTGCATGCTGACAAAGGCTTACACTGTGATGTACTATATCCGCAAGCGCGGGAATTATACATGTGATGGAGTTGTGAGTTACGGAAATAAAGCTGCAGACTGAAACAGACTTTACTTGTATTGTTGTTGTTAGCATCTGGTGCTAGCTAGCTGCGCTAACGGATATAAGGAGCTGTTTCAATGGAGCGACATTTCACCGACAACTGCGCCGTGCAGTTGACTTTATGCAGGTAGCCAGACAGTGGGACATTGTACGAAAAGTCAGCACACTCAGCACGGATAGTGCGCGCAACATGATTGCAGCGTCCATGCAGCTCCCGTTCGAGCATATGCCTTGAGTTGCACATAGCTCCAGTGATCCATCACACACACACACACACACACACACACACACACACACACACACACACACACACACACACACACCCACACACCCACACCCACACACACACACACACACACACACTTTGTATTGTATTGTATGAGAGAGGTTCCAGGTTGACTAGAGGCGGATATTTGTAATGTTCAGAGGTTGTTATGTTTAATATTCATGAGAATATTTGTCATTGTTCAAATGATAATAAACACACATTTGCATAAAGCATATTTGTCCCCTCATATGTTGGTAAGAGTATTAAAAACATGACAAATATTCCTCTAAGGAACATTTGGAACAGATAAAAAATGTGCGATTAATTTGCGATTAATCACGATTAACTATTGACAATCATGCGATTAATCGCGATTAACTATTTTAATCGACTGACAGCCCTAATATATATACTGTATATCAAAACAAAAAGCTAACATCTCATTTCAATTATACATTTCAAACAGTATTTTACCACATATTTCAGTTATATTTATTTGGATTTATGCATTCATGTTGAGAATGTTCCATTCTAAAATGTTATTATTAAAAAGGCATTTACACCACAAAAGATGACTATTGAGATCTATTGTCAGGAATGTTAGTCTTATATGTATGGCCAGAGGGCAGGACCTATAAACACATTTACTACCCAATAGCATTGTGAGGCTGAACAAAAGGACCTTTTGACTATGTAAATGTGGTCTTTTAAAAAAAAAAAAACATTTGCAATGTTCTAATGTTGTAAAATGACAACCGGGGGCCTTACAGGGTTAAGGTTTAAGGGCTATTGTTTATTGTTATTTACTTTGTATTCTTAACCAATAAATTAATTTAAAAACTCTTATTTAAATGATGTGTGTCTCTGTATTCCTGATGATACACTGAGAGAATGAGCTCATAGGACTGCTGATCACCATAAGCTAAACAGTCTGTATATTGCATTACATGTGTATAATGTAAAAATAGTTAGATATATAGTGGAGGCATGTGGCGCAGTGGATAGAGCCTTGGTCTGGGGATCAGTCAGCATGTCGTTGTGTCGCTGAGACACTTTACCCCAAATTGGTCCTGTGGGGATTGTCCACAGTATTGAGTATGTAAGTCGCTTTGGAGAAAAGCGCCTAAGAAGTAACATGTAATGTAATGTAATGAATATTATTTGATCTATTCCACCACTAACTTAATACCAAATAATGTAGAGGTGTGTTTTTGGTGCCTTAAATAACCCCTTATTTTCTAGTGAGATGTACTTTTATGTTCATATAATAGTGATTTCAATGCCACCCCAAAATGATCACTGGTTCCATCCTGGCCACCCCACTGAAAATGTCCTGGCTCCGCCACTGCTTTTAGGGAAGATATAGCAGAGACAAAAGTACATTTTACTTCATAGTTGAGTAAGTTAAACTCATGTCAGAACCAGGCAAACATAATTTAATTCAAGTTTCGCCTGAAGAACAAAACGTTTTCTCTCCCTTTTAGACACCATTGTTGTCAAATGTAGAGCCCACCAAATGTTCAGGTAGGACTTGTAGGACGCAGTAGGAGTCATCTACGGAAGCTCTGAAAAAACCACGATAGTCATTTTACTCTGATAACAGACTTCTGCCAATGTATGCCCACATTTATTCCAGATCCTCCAACAGACATACCAAAGCAACCCGATCTCATCGTTAACATGTTTTCCAACTGCAAAATCACTTGTATTCCCCTGAGTGGGTGTGCATGTGTGTGTCAGCGCGAGAAATCCCAAAAGTGTAGGCGTGTGCACAAATGTTTCTCCATGTGGGAGAATGCTTGTCAGCAATGAGCGATACTCTTTTTGCCTGTGGAAAAAAAAGAGGCGGCCAGAGTGAGGAATCAAGGGTGTATGTGCTTGTGTGTGTATGTCTGTGCTTATTCAACATGGGGCCGCCCTCCATGGATGCAGCACCAATGTGCAAACTGACAAAGACTAGCATATTTTTTTTATTTTAAAAGGGATTACCTTTCTGAGATGCTTGTGTGAGTCTGCTCGAACTTATTTATTCAAGTTTAGACATAATTATTGAAGTCATTATTAACAGATTATTTCATAATATCAAACCTTGCAACATTTAATAGGACTGGGAGTGTGTTTGTGTGAGGCGCCATAAAAGCCTGCACAAAATAGCAATTAGTTGTACAGTGTATGTGCATAAACTGAGCTCTTAATTATAGTTAGTTCATTTCATTTATTTTCCCCATAAAATGTACTGCAGGTGCAAGCACTCTGTGGATTTGTGTGTGTGTGTGTGTGTGTGTGTGTGTGTGTGTGTGTGTGTGTGTGTGTGTGTGTGTGTGTGTGTGTGTGTGTGTGTGTGTGTGTGTGTGTGTGTGTGTGTGTGTGTGTGTGTGTGTATTTGTTTTCTGTGCTTATGTGTAATGTAGCTCTCATACATCATCAGTGGGCTGACATTGCTAAAGACACTGCTCTGATTAATCACCCACACACACATGCAGACAAACATGACAAATAGCCCCACAGTTGCGCACGCGCACGCACGCACGCACGCACGCACGCACGCACACACACACACACACACACAGTAGTTTAATTCAAGGTTATGACCCATTTACGTTTCTACCGCTGAGTATATGAGAAGGTAACATTGTTTGAAGCTTGGCAACTCGGGGACCTCTGATGAATTTGGGAAAACAAATAGGTCCCTAAAAAGAAAACTATGGAAAACACAATTATGAAAGGTATTTAAAAAGACCCAACTGATTATTATAATACCCATGTAAATAGACAGTTAAAGCCAACAATTATTGACTAATGAAGAACATTTTGTTAGAATACAAATATTGGTTGAGTTCAAATATCCCCAGATTTGCAGATTCAATCTTCATTTGCCATTAATTGAACATTTATCAATGATGGTTATGCAAATATGTCTCCCCTGTTTCTTATGTTGCATGTGAATGTCTAGTATGAAACAGACAGAGAGGTCTACTGAGCTATTTTGTAATATCTTCCTAAAATGATTTACATTTAACAGCCAGCTTCATAAAGAAAGCTAGATGCTACTTTGAGAATCGTGGAATTTGACTGATATTGTTCGACTACTGAATATCTAGTAATGTGACATCCCTATGAGACAGGTATCTTTGCTTTGGCCAGATGTAACTAGATCTTACAATGTATCTCCAGATTTACATTGAGCTTTTAGTTTCTTTTTGATCCATCCTGTTGGATTATTTCCAAACTCCTGCACACACAATACAGACTTGAAACACATCCTCCCACATAAAAAAAAATGATATTTTTACCATTCATCCTTTTTCATTTATTTGACCTAGAACAGTATCTGATGCTTACTTCCTGTCCTTATTCTGTCTCTGCGGGCTACAGGTTTATTGATATTTGGATGGTAACTGAAGGCAAACTGCATTTACATTTGTCCCAGTCAGGTCTCTATTACCCTCTAGAGATTGATTAGGTGTATTTTGTATTGCGTGTTGGTTGGAGTTATTCATTAATGCCAGAAACAAAGAAGTGCTGTGTCTCAATCCGCTTACTTCACTTCCTTTTTTGATTGCATAAGTGTGTATTAATGATAAGTATGGCACTATGAGTACCCTAGTGTTGTACTCTAGGGATGGTCCGATCGCCAATTTTGGGGCCGATCGCCGGAATCAGCCGATACCGGTCGCCTATCCGATCTAGTGGGCGGGGCTTTTGGAGATCTTCCATTTAAAGTAATGTTTAAAACTCAGTTAATGGGGCTCAGTGAATGGGGCTCATTCACTGGCGCTTCCACAAACAACAACCAACATAATTATTACATTCAAATGATGTAAATTATTCAAGTTTACATTAACTTTGGAGAATAACACGGGAGAAATGAGCGGAAGCGCTCTCTTTTCCTCTCTCCCCCTCTCTCCTGACAGCCTGTCAGTATCCGTCTCATGCAGCTCACTGATCCAGTAATGAGTGACCCGACAGTGAAGAATAAATATATGTATAACTAGTTTAGCTTGTTCCAGAGGTAGATAAAATAGCTAAGTGTGTTAGGTCTAACTCTTTGTGTGTGTTTCGCTCCGCTCACCGGTCCGTCACAGCGGGCACACATGTTGCATATCGCTATTTTACTGTCTTTTTTTCGGACACCTTAACATGCCAGACCGGTGAAGCCATTTTGGCGAGCTTGTTTTAGCGCGCACAGAGAAAAGTGTCATGTATTGTACGTCATGCGATCGGCTCTCGCGATCGGCATTTTCAAAAAGCACCGATGAGTATCGGCTGATATCGATTGGCGGCAGATCGATCGGGGCATCCCTAGATATCACCCTACTGAAAAAAATCAAAGACAGGTATGGGAAGTTTTATATCAAAGAGACATGAAAAACAACCTGATACCAGCAACAAAACGCAAGGACAAATGTAATGTCGGCGAGACAAACAGATCCATGGATAGAGAGGACAGCAGTATAAGTTGGGAGTCGAATGCCTTTAAACCAGAAGCGCAGTCACTGTCACCACGGCAAGCCTTCAGTGTCCGCCTCAATGACAGCGGCACAACGAGAGAGCTAGGTAGAGCCGGCGTGATGTCATTTCGGAAGCGAGCGAGGTAAAGGCTACGACCTGTGTTCGGCTCACACCGCCTGACACAATAACTGTTAACAATGTAATTACATCACTGTCTGGCAGGCAGCCCGGCCCTGCCTCAGCCAATATAATGCAACCAGCCGGGTTAAAGTAAAGTGTTACGACAGAAAAAAAGACAGAAAACACCCAGGCAGAAATACCAGCACGGTCTCAACTGAACAAGAGGTCTTACTGTTCTCTGCCATTTAAATTTGGTTAAAGCAGATACAGTTTATGGCCTGGGTAAGAATAGTTTCTGGTTCTCAAACAGGAAATAGCTAAACACTAATGACAAATGACAAACTTCCTTAGATGATTACTCATACACAGACAATTATTTTCAGTTTAAAAAGTTTTATGATATTCTATATTTGAATATATGTTTGAATATGCAAATTAGGCATTCTCTTGTTAATTGAGTTGTACTTTGCATACATTCGGACAACATAATTGTGGACACTTTTTTATTATGTCTGGTTAACTTTTTATAGTCAAAGGTTTACCAGAGGGGATGTCTGATATATTTTTGATAAAAAGTCAAAAGCTATCAAAAACAAATGGGCATATTTTCAGGATAAAATTACATATACTGTAAGTCAGGCTATGAGTGATGCGTCATTTATTTTTGCTAGTTGGACAAAAGGAAATGTTTCACAAAATAAGACCAACATTGCAAAATTACCAGTCTGCGAAAACAAATCATTTAACCTGAGTTGTCTCACCACAAACATAACATATTATATAAGTTAAGTTAACGGGAAACTAGTTTGGTCTAGGTATTAGATATTTTTAAATGTGTGCCTATGACTTTACCTTTTTAAATGTAATGTTAATGTGTCCCTTACATTTATTAATTTGTGCCAACACATGAAAACAAAAATAGTCAAAACAATAAAATAAAATAAAAGTTACATATTTGACAAAAGAAGCAATAATAAATAAAAAAAACAATTCAGTCGAATGGTTGCCTAAACTGGTGAAGTAATACAAAGTTTGGTTATTGATAAAGCTTTAATGATCCCATTTCATTTCACAGATGATGCTTTCACTCTCCAAGTTTATTTCTTACATTGTCAAATACATTGTCAGATTAACATCTGCTTCAAGATGTTATTCTTGAAGGAGTAATCCATAAATGTTTTCAAAAACCCCCCAAAAGATTATATATTTGCATTTCAAACGCAATTCAGATTGATTTTGCCACGTGTTATTTGAATGGCTCATGCACAGTGCCATGTGTAAGGATATAGAGTGTTTGGATGCGTGCAGCAGCTTCTGTAAAAAAGGTTGGTTATTATTCATATTGAGGGCCACTAACGTCATGGTAACCAGATGGTGGGTGTTTCAATCATACTTTTATGTAATAGTCATATAGGTAGTGTGGGCCTGCATTATTATGCAATTTAACACATGGATTAAAGAGTAATCTTTCAGAGAATGTGTCATACCGAGGCTTATGAAAGGCATCATGGGAGCTTAAAGGTGGGCCACAGACGGAATGAAATAATTGACTCATTTATTAAAACAAACTGCATTTAAAGCAGTTTAACACTAGTTTAGAGCGGTGCAGGAATGAGTCCTAAACCCTGAAATGAGGGACTTCTGTCAGCCAATGGGTTTTTGAGTGAGCCTTTTGCAAGATACACAAAATAAGGTCTGGTTAACATAAGCGTACAATATTCTTTTGTAACATACTGGTTAACTTATGAAGCTTTTACGTGAGTTGTTGCTATCAAGTGGTTAAATAACATGGCTAAAAATCATCCTGCAAAATGTTAGTCACCTTTAGCTTAGCGGTGGTGACGTGAGGCTATGTGAACGTTATGTAGTTTGTTTATATTATATCTTTTTTTAGCTTTTTACTTTGGCAATTTAATTTACACCTCAACTAAATAACACTAATAAAAGTTGTCCCGCCAAACATTAGCCACCTTTAGCTTAGCGGTGGTGACGTGAAGTGAACCGTGATGTTTGTTTATAGCCTAACGTTAGCTTTTTTAGTTTGTAAAAAATGTGTGTCCACCAAAGGGCTTTTTTTCTGAAACATTCCAAAATCCAGCAGAAGACTCCCATTTTGTTTTGTCGAGGTAGCCCTTGGGATGCTAACTCTGGCAGCCTACACTTTCCATGCACCACTCTATCATCAAAGACCAATGGTAACAAGCTGCACTATATTGTTAGAAAAATTAAGTATCTCTAGACCACATAGTGTATCGTATTCTAAAAAGGCAAATATATTACACCAGCGATCATGTTAACAGTTTATTTAATGTAGCTCCATACAAATGTTACTAAAGCAGTTCTGCACTTTTGACCACACATGAGTTACAATTACAAACTTCACATCTATACTCATGTGTGTATTGGTCTGTAGGTGTATGTGTTTACATAGTGTATACATAGACATACTGTATGCAGCTGAAGGCGCAGGGCTAAGCACGCACACTGCCAGTTCAGTGGGCTCAGATCCACCGGGGCCAGAACACACTGCAGGAGCTATGAACCTCGAGAGGCTTTGGACTCAAAGTCTTCTTTTTACTGCGAGCTGTAAAGCAAGTGTATTCAAAGACCCTTTCATATAAGGCTGCACAAAATACAGTTTTTTCGAGTGAGGGTATAACTAGAATTGGGCTGTTCTTTATAGTGTCATTTGTATTTTACCAGTATACTAAAGGCATCTGTGTAGACTTTAATTAATGTTTTATTACGCAAGTAATAACATTATCAGAATATTCAATGTTATCACAAAATGTCCTCATATCGTGCACTGCCATGTCATACACTCTAAACATTTGTAATGTGTTTATTTCCACACGACTGCTGTGACCTCCACAGATGGGACAATTGGCGTTGTTGGATAGATATCTAGATAGCAACTTTTGCAATACAACTGCATTTAGCACCCCCCAAAAAACTGTGGCTTATTTTTGACACCACTAAAGTGGTATGTCACTTAAATAGTGAAAAGAAACACAATTATTAAAAAAAATGCTGCTGTTTCCTCGAGCAACCTCAATCGTGGCTGATCCCACACCCTCCGGTATTTAGAGAAGATGACGGTTGTTGCGTGTGAGAAGTACATTTTTTTCAAGTTTCATAAGTGATGAGTGCCCCATCCAAGTACTCACTTTTGCATTTACGACAATACAAATAATAACAGTATCAAAGTACGTGAATTGAGACACAGCACAAGTACTATGATGCAGCAAAGAAATTGCAATCACTTTACATATCATATTTCTCTTTTATGCAATTCATTTAATCTAATCTCTTTGCAGGGATGCAGTGATTTAGAACTAAGTTATAGCCATACTGTTTGTGTTTTCCCCTCTGGCTTGCTGTTGATAGCAGAACAAACAAGTGAGTTGCATATGTATTTTAATTAGTTCAGAGGCCAGGCACTCAGGCTGAAGAGGCCACTGATTTCACATTGTATAGAAAACAAACTCAAGCTTGTAAACACAAATCTTTTCACACCCTCCCTGCCCTTATGTCTACACAACTCAATCCAATGTTTTTGAGATTATATTAGCTAAATGAGCACATTCTGGGGTGTATTTTTGTCTCTGAGCTTTTTAATATGATTGCTGGTTTATCAGGCGAGATGCAAATGTTTGAGGAAAAGCAGCCAGAAACACTAACTGCTACTGAGACTTGTGAGTATGATACACATCTCTAATGTTTGGAATGGATTCTGGCCGAATAGTGAGGCACTTTCCAACGCTCTGGGTGGAGAAGCACATCTTCTAACTCGAATACCCAATAACTCTGATTATAAATCACGTAATTGAGTTAAGAAGGAAGCAATAAGTCAATATGTGAGGAATAGACCGCAATCAAAAGCCCATTACTAACGCACCATTTGTTTCCATTGGACAAAGTGTGTTTTTTGTTTTCCTTTTTGTTATCTAATTAACATTTTAATATATTACCTCATCTAGAAGAATGTTGCCAAGAATAAATGGTCATTTTGACAAAACAAACAAGCCACAAAACAAATTAACGGTGCTATTACTAGAGACCGGGACAATTGTTTAGCCGATAAGGAAAAGAACATGTGTTCCACTGCTGAACAGACCAAGTATGGGTCAGCTGTTTGTTATCAAAAGATTGGAGTCATTTGATTCTGACACTGAAGATTTTTGGAACTGACATTACCCAGGTGTTTTTTCAAACTCAGACACGATTAGGGCATCATTCAAAACAAATGCAGCCCATAAAACGTTTCTTTTGATTGCATAATTATTGAAAGAGGAAATCACCATGGCAATTAATAACCTTGAAACATTATCTTGGTTGTTCCCCAGATAAATACAATAATGTTGTTGGGTATTCTGAATCAAAGTAAAATAAAAAAACATTGCAAATACAACTCCTTTGGAAAAGTAATCACTACAAACTATTCCAAAACAGCAGCACATAAATTGCTATAGTTTGTGATATATTTATATATATGTTTATGTTTATGCTTTGGTACTGTCATACCATTTTTTAAATAACTAAGGGGATTCTGCTAATTTTATTTTGTCTTGTTATAAAAAATGTTGTCTCTTGTTGTGATTTGTATGGTCTTGCTTGGTGTGTATTTAATATTAAAATATATAAAAAAAAATTAAAGTAGTACATCATAAAACAATGTAATTGCTTTGGACAATCTCCTTTAACCCTCTGAGACCCACAGGGCCGTATATGATCCCAAATATCACGTTGTGTTCAAAGCGTCATCACTTCTCAGCTGTTTGAGCCAAAGACATGCCGTGTTTTAACCTTTATTTAGATAAAAGCATTGAGATCAAATCTCATTTGCAATGCTGACCTGGCCAAGAAGGCAGCAACGTTACACATAACACAAACATATAAAATATAGAGAACACAACTAAGAAAACAAAAGACGAAAAGCAATCTCTACATTGTGCACATTTAGGACAGTAAGAAAGGTACACTACTTATTACTGCAAGAGCAGCTAGTGGGTGAGGACTTCAGACAACTTCAATTTAAAACAGGCTATAAGGACAAGTGTCGTCAGTTTGAGGTTTGATTGAAGGTCATTCCAAGACCAAGGACCATAATGAAAAAGACTCCTTTTTCCAGCGTCAGGCAGGTACCTGGAACTGTATCCAGCCACTGGTTCTGAGGTTTTAAGAGTCACAAACTGGAGCAAATCTGGCACATATGTAGAGTGGAAGCTTACCTTAAATGGCTTTATACATTAATAAAAACCAATGCTGCATCCTACGCATAGTAAGTGAGGACCATCCAGTTAGGCTATACAGTTTGCAATGATGAGTCCAATAGGGTGCATTCTTAAACTACAGGAACAGCAATAAACAGCTCTATTAAGGTTTTCATTGAGAGGCGTTTACTTATTTCGGTGAAACGGTTGTGCGTATAGTTTTAAAAGATGCGGATAGTCTCACCTTGATTCTGGCGCATTGCTTATCGTTTTGAATGTTTTATAGATCTATTCTCATCCACCATCTTTGTTTGTGACGTAAAGAGTGAAAGAGTCACGTTTCTGAATCAGACACTCTGAGTGGATGCAGTCACAGCCAATCGGAGTCTGATTCAGAGGGTTGCCTGTCAGTTCCGTTGTTATGTTTACTGAAACGAGAGCCGGTATAATTCCACGCGCGAAAACAAAATAAAAGTTGGAATACGTTCTTTTAGTGTTTTGAAAGTAAACTGAGGTATGGCAAGGACGTTTATTACAGCTGAGGCTTTGGAGCAGATTTTTCAAGGTGACGACGTCGAAGAAAATTCAGACGAATCTGCTCAGCATGCCATGTGTGATTGTGAACAGGAACAACCATGATATATATCATGTGTTGTTTTGACCAAAAAAAAGACAATTCCTGGCAAAAAACGCCCATGGACACTGCCCAAAAGAATGGGCATAACTAATGAAATGAAGAAGTTAGAATCTTCTAATCAGTTCTGATACAATGATAATACATGTGTGCAATTGTCTGTGTTGAATGTTGTTTTCAATGTTATGGTTAGCAGTTATTTTTAATGAAATAAGTAAAGCATTCAAGCTCCGTTATGGGCAAATATCCCCTATTATAGTGTATATAAGTCTCTAGTGAGTGGCATATATCATTAGCTGAGGATGTGCTGATTTCTGGGATGTGTACAACTTTGTTATACTGTAAAGAAATTACAATTTATAAGGCAAAATACAAAAATATACAAAAACGGAAATGTCCTATGTGGGTCTCAGAGAGGGTTAAACCTACAATCATAGGCACCAACACGAATGGCACCCCTCCATTTGTTACTTCCTGTGTCCTTCTCACGCTGCATTGATTCTATATTCCTCAAATGGTCCCTTGACAGAATGTCTCGTACAGTTTTATCTTTCATGAAAGCCTTGTGTATTTATTTATTGTTATTATAGTGCCAGTTTACTTTGGTGAGATGCAAAATGAGGCACTTTATTGTCACCATTTGAAACCATTGACTCGAGAAAACGTAAAGGGAACTGTCAGAAGACATGAAGAAAGTAAATATATAACAGCTCTTCATCGTCTCCAGGCCTCTGTCTATCTTACATACAGTAGACAGCGTACATGGTGTCACTTCACGTTGCTCAGGGCATAAAGCCTTCATTTCCCTAGACAACATCTCAGCCAGTTCAACCTTTTTGTCCTTTTTTGTCTTGGTACAAAAACAAAGGGGAGGTTTTTTTAACAATAATTTTTGGTCTACCGATCGCCAAACATGTGTTCCAAACTGAGGGAAACAGTCTCTCCTGGTTTGTTCAGTTAAGTCATAAAAAGGGTTCATATATAAAACTTGTTTTTAATAAAAATGTGCAAGTTGTACGATGAATGACATTTAGCAACTCAAAAGTTCCTGCAGAAACTTCCCACCCTTGAAAACTTATTTTGCTCTTCGTAACAGATGCAAACAGGCTGGAATGCATACAATACCTCTGTCCCAGATACACACACACACACACACACACGCACACACGCACGCACGCACGCACGCACGCACACACGCACGCACGCACGCACACACACACGCACGCACGCACGCACGCACACACACACACACACACACACACACACACACACAGCAAAACACACTGCTGCAAAATACATATTCTGGCCTATTTCTGAAAATAATGCAACGTGTGTGTCTGATGTCCTTTTGAAGTCTGCTGACATTTTGTTGCGAGATACATAATCATGCACACACACGCACAGTGCATGTGTGTGTGCTTGCCAGTTTCACAGGGCGGGAGATCAAAGGCGTTTGTGTGTCTGGCCGACCATCTTCCCATGCTTTATTCTCCAACTATTTGGATATAATTATTTTGGGTGAAATCCAGTGCTGTCCCGGTAGCTGGGACCCGAAATATCATATCACCAAAAACAAAACCGTAAAATGCAGTTAGACAGATTTTGATAACTGTTGTTTTTTCCCACCAAAGTTTGTCCTGAGGTATTAGTTATAAATGCTGCCCTGCCACCTCTCAGGAATATCCCCAAAGGCCCTTTGTTGTTTTCTTATTTCCTAGCTCAGACATTATGGACGAGCACACAGTTTTGACATTGTTAGTGTTGACAGAATGTGACTCTGTGAAGTGTAAAACAGTGCAACCACTATTTAAATAGGTGGGAGATGTTTCAGATGTTATGCTAAGTGGCTTAAAAAAATACAGAAACCTGTTATCACACTTAAATATATGGAAGAAAGGCAATTATATTAAAATGTTCTGTTGAAAAGTGTGTTAGTTGTGTTGTGCTTGTTTCTGTTGCTCTCTCCTTCATAACTACATTTGAATGGCTTATTTTATTGGTAACACAAATTGCCCCAGTTCTGAAGCAAACACTTGCTGCTGGCTTTTGCTGCACACAGTAAAACACTGAATACATACATTTTAAACAGTAGACAAACACCTCCATTAAAGGTGTAGCTGAAACATTTGTTAATAAAGGTTTATCCACACATGCCAGTTTACCAAAATCAATAGAGCTTTGCATATGATGTATTTTTTGTAGGCCGACCCGGAAGTAAGCATCGCAAGGGCTACCTCGACTAAAAGCAATGGGATTTTTTTGTTGGATTTTGGAATATTGATATATTTGGCAAATACACATTTATGATAGTTACACGTAATAGTTGAAGCGTCAATATAATAGCCACAAGTAAAGGCTAACGTAAGGCCATAAAGAAACCACATCGTGGTCGCATGACATAGTTTAGTAGTTTATTTGATCACTTCATCCCCATCATTGTTGTTTTGAAACATATAAGGTACAGACAATCACCAGCTGTGTATTTACTGACACATTTTATCCATCTAAGTGTGTGTTTACCATAGACTTGTTTTAATGGAATCCAACCAACAACTCATTCAAAAAGGTATTGACTTTGAGATGAGGGATCCCAGAAGTGGTCAAATGTAGACTCTTTTCCAGGTTTAGGACTCATTCTTGCACCACTCCATGGTGGCCTTGTACGGTGGCCCTGAAGTGCAAGAAACCACAACATCTCAGAAAACGCAGCAGCATTTCACAAAACGCCGCAGAATTTCACAAAACGCCACAGCATTTCACATTGGACGGAAAGGGTATTCCTTAGGGAGAACACTTCTTGTTTGTGATTGCCAGAGAAGCACTGCTGTGATTGGTTGTTTTTGCTGCCAGTCAAGAAATGACGCTTGGCCCAACACATCAGCTGTTAGCTGTTAGCACACACTCATAGCTCACAGCTCCTCATATCTGTTCAGAAACTGGACAAAAGTTAAACATATACAAAACACAGACTGTTTTTGTCATGGCGAATACAGTCGCTGCTTTATTTATGTCTGTATGACGTTGTTGTGAGTGTGGACGGAGCAGCTACAGGTTAGTTTAGCCTGATGGATCTGATCCCGATAGGATTTACATGGAGATACGCCCCGCCCCCTCTCCAGCGTCTTGTTTGAATGACAGGAGTAAACACATAATTGATGCTTTATTATTTCATGGTTTTTAAGGGGCTTATCTCCATGTAAATACTATGGTAGACTACCCAATATTCGCATCGCTCTAATCGCTCGAGTTTCACCGCGGCTGTCAGCTGTGTTTGGTCCTGTCATTCAAACTAGACGCGCTGGAGAGGGGGCGGGGCATATCTCCATGCAAATCCTATGGGAGATACCAACAACAACCAAATGAACATATTTGACCGTGATTTAATTGTAATACACGTTTCAAAGTGATGCCGAAGTTACTACATACTGATAACGGTTAGTAAAAACCATGGATTTAACGCTTTGACAAGTCTGCAGACAAGACGGCTGGCGAAAAGCTTTTAAAATGCGTGTTTTCTGAATGGAATCGGATCCATCAGGCTAAACTAACCTGTAGCTAGTGATGGCAGTTTGACACTGAAGCTTCGAACGGAACTTCAACCCTGGACTTCCCATTCCATAGAAGCAGTGCTTCGACGCTTGCTTCAAATCACGTGACATATGACGTCCGAACCAGCAACTGCTTCATTTCCTGAATGAATCAACTCACTGGTTCACCGTCCAATCAGGTGATTCAATGCACTGCCTCGTCTCGATTCTGACAGGTGACAGGTTGAAACAGTTTCAAATTTGAGCGCTTCAACAATTTATAACCACTCTAAACAATGCGCAATGTGTGGGTTGTTGTCGTAGTTTGCGTTGTTGCTGTTGAGTTGTTGTTGGCATTGTATTTTAATTGGATCATTATAGAGCAAGCCAGGAAGAAAGATAGGTCGTTCTGGCTCGTGAAACACTTTGAAATGTGGAGAAGTTGTTAACAAAAAGACTATGAGTAATATAAAAACACTTCAATAGTTGAAGGAATCGATAGCCCAGTGGATAGAGCCGGCGGCCAGGATGCGGCAATGTCCTCCGTGCAGGTGGTTCAAAGCCTGGAAGGGTTGAAATTGTAATCATTGCTTTTCAACTTTAATACTTTAATAACTGATAAAAGGCCCTCTCCGCCCAAAAACATTTCCAGCACTCCCTAGTCTCTTCTCAATAACCCAATACACACTATTATCAATCTTTAATTGCAAATAGAACATGATATTCAGTCTTAGTGTGTGTGTGTGCATCGAATGTTTTTCAAGGCAAAGATACGTTAAACCCACTGCAGCCTTGCACTTCGCCAGGAGAGGTCGCAGTAACGGAAGCTTCGAGAAATGAACCTATTTCCGACAAAATTGTCCAAGTGGTTCGACGCTTCATTCAAAGCTTCATTTTGCCATCACTACCTGTAGCTGCTCCGTCCACACTCACAACAACGTCATACAGACATAAATAAAGCAGCGACTGTATTCACCATGACACAGACAGTCTGTGTTTTGTATATGTTTAACTTTTGTCGAGTTTCTGAACAGATATGAGGAGCTGTGAGCTCTGAGTTTGTGCTAACGGTTAATGTGTTGGGACCATGGTTGGGACGTATTGCGCTGTTGGGTGTTGACCAATCACGAAGCGTCATTTTTTGACTGGCAGCAAAAACAACCAATCACAGCAGTGCTTCTCTGGCTGGCTCTGTCCAATCACAAACAAGAAGTGTTCTCCCTAAAGGAATACCCTTTCCGTCCAATGTGAAATGCTGTGGTGTTTCCTGAAATGCTGTAGTGTTTTCGGAAATGCTGTTGTGTTTTGTGAAATGCTGTAGTGTTTTGTGAAATGCTGTGGTGTTTTCTGAAATGCTGTTGTGTTTTGTGAAATGCTGCGGCGTATTGTGAAATGCTGCGGTGTTTTCTGAAATGCTGTGGTGTTTTCTGAAATGCTTTGGTGTTTTCTGAAATGCTGTGGTGTCTTGCACTTCAGGGCCATCGTAGCCTTGGTATCAGTGGAGTTAATCGATAGTGAAAGTATCTGTAAACATATCTTCTTTAGAAAACAACACCTACATTAAATGAGTAAATAAGGTAAATGAAACCTGTATTTTGAATAATGTGGGCACAGCACAACATTTCACAAAAATCCTGTGGATTCCATGACATCTTGCTGTAAACTCTCCCCTTCTGTATGCAAATGTGCAAACTGCATAAAACGTTCTATATATGTGCCATTCAGTCTTCTTTCTCTCAGTTTGTTTGTGGATAAACCATCTGCTTGGCTCGCTTGTGAAAAAGTATTCATCATGACATATCACCACAAATGGCGCCCAATGGATTTAACAGCATGGAACACATAACAGTATTATTGTGAGTGGATTACATGTACACATCCCTGAGCCACCTGCTTCGTGAAATCAAAATGGCATGAATCCCAAATGAAATAAATGGATACAACTTTGTTTCATGGCAGGAGATTAAGCCTGTGCTGACTAAGTGAGGGAACTAAAGTATGGAAATACTAAGCAGATGTCAGGTTAGCTATTTGGTAATTTAACTGTTAATCCAGACTGTAGGGGCTCGGATGATCCCCTTCTTTGAAGCAGACTACCTGGTAACTGTGACCAGTTGTGACCAGGCAAGTATTAGTTAGGGTTAGGGTTATCAAATTAATGTGCAGTCATTTGAAAAAGTCACTCAGAAAAAGATACAAAAGAGGATGTTCCAATGTTTTACTGAGAAAGGTTCTGGGAATATTGTTATCTAATGCATATAGTTTTGATTTCAAATGAAGCTACCATACATCAGATTTTAAGTGTAGACAGTAAATCAAGTTTTTAGCACAATACCTGCCTTTCACGTGTTGTACTAAGAAAAACGACTGATAGTTTTATGATATCGGGTCAGTTTTCTGTCAGGTCTTCTATAGACTGGTACACATGTTCCATAGAAGCATGAATCAGTGAAATGGCAAACTAGAAGCGTCATATATACTGTACATATGTCATCTTCCCATTTACTCTGATTATAAATAATGTGTTTTATAAACCAGGCTTAAATTCAGTTTTTTATAGGATTGTTTTCCAAGAGAGTTCTCTCAGAACTATATGTACTGCTGTACTTCAACATATAGGAACTATACATTCTTACATGTAAAAAGAAAATTGTGATTATTATTATATATATATATATATATCATGTGTTGCCATATATTTCATCCCACAATGCATAATACATACATTTGCATTTGATAAGATTAGTTGGTTGACAAAGAAAATGAGTTTTGCATATATGTGTAAGATTTGTTATTGTTTAGGCCAACTCAATGTGTACACATGTCCAACGTATGCTGGTTAAAAAACTCAAACATTTACTGCTTTTGGTATTGCATATCCTTCTTAATCCAGCTCATGGTCACCACTTCTAATTTCATAGGCTTTAGCAGTAACCTGTAAACGATTGACAAATTATCTAAAGATGAGTATAATCCTAAACTGTGTAACATTTGAGAGTCACCTTTTCGTCCTGTGACACTCGCACTTTCACTACACTGTCAAACTAATCTCACTCCTCTTTTGTCAGTGCCACGCTCTTTCAGAGGTGTTGAATGTGGAGCTGACAGCTTCTCGGGTGACAGTGTTTGCACGTTTGATTGGATGTTTGTCCTGAGCTCCTTGCTACTGATGCAGATGGGTTTTAACAGTCTACATTGGTAAAGCCCTTCTTTCTGCATTTGGAGAAATTCAGCATCTGTCAGACATATTTTCTTTCCCACACGTATACTTCTCTCCGTCTGCTGTTAAAACAATTAAAGCGAGGCGGCTCATTAAAACAGAGACCCAGGAATCTTGTGATTCTGCTGTGTGGGAGGTTATTGTTCCAAAACAGCAAATATTTATTGGAGAATGGCTTTTTAAGACATCTCAGCATTCGACGAAGAATATTGTTATCGATCCACAATCTTTCCTCTTTAATGTGAAGTGCTTCTCAATTAGAAACATATAACCTACCAAAGTACTCTCATGGAGCATGAAACACAGCATTAGCATCAAGATGAAAAATAAAAACATTTCTGACATCAACTACCAAGTAGATAATAAATAAAACGTACATCTTAACTCCATCAGAATTTCAATAAATTACCAATACATCTTTATTCTTTGAACATGATATAACTTACCTCCATGCCACATGACCTTTGTTTAATGAAAGGGTCAATAAGCAGTATATATGCAGTAAAAAGATGAAAGATGATATGTGATTTTCCAGTTACTAAGCAACAACGTTGGGTGATGTTAATAACAAGCTGCCATCCAATACTCAAGGCTGAACTCTGCTCTGATACCCAGTTAGCGGAATCCTTGAACCTGCCTGTAATGAGGAAGAGTCAGAAACAAGAACCTTCCTGTAACTAAGACGAGACTGAACTCTATTCATTCAAGAGCGCCAACTGACAGTCCAACATGTGAGCAAAAGAGATGAATCAGGAAAATAGTTATACCTTTTTAAAATAACTTTGTTAGTTGTATCATTTGTGATTTACAATATATTGTGCAGGAATGAGTCCTCAATCCCCAAACATTTTTTGCATTTTATCACAAAATTACGTCTGTGGTTAACACAAGTTTAATATATTTTCATGGTTTATTCTAAGACATAAAATATGTCCAAAGACTCTATGTGACATATTAACAGCAGTTGCTAACTGCTGACTAAATGAGACTACTAAACGCCGGACATTAGCCACCTTTAGCTAAGCTGTGTTGACGTGAAATAATTTGACTTTGGTGTAGTTTGTTTAGCCTAAAGTTAGCTTTTAACTTCTGGCTTTTACAATGATGCTTTAGAAATCTTAAACGTTGTTTTAATATGTGGATATCATCATGCTGAACAAAACGTGTAAGTACCATAACCGCTATTTTAACTTCCGGTAAGTACGACACAAATATTTCATAACTGCAACACTCCTCTTTCTAGCAACATATCTAGCAAAGGGTTGGAAAAAGGAAGAAAAATAAAACATGTCTTTCTTTGGTTCAAGTACATCGGCATCTTTTCTGTAAGGTACTGTATGAAAGCGAAGAGAAATAAAAAAACAGGCTGTATGAACCTTGCATTCATGGCGTTATGCAATTGTACTTTGTGTTCAAAGTTCCCCTCGATGTGTTCACATTCAATACAAGCAAAGCAAAACATCAACATAGGTTATTTTTATTTAATAAATGTACTTCAAATGGAATACTTCACAGGTTGTGACCAAGAGGTGTTCTTTAGGTCTTGAATGGATCTGTGAAAGTCTGTAAAGCCAGTGAGGATGCTTCTTGCTGTGTGTCTCCGGCTGCCTCAGCTTGTGTGAGAGGAGCTTAAGGGAATCTAAGTCGCTAGCAATGGGATTTCAGACGAAGCCCCGGAACTTCACTGTGTGTTGGTGCTGAATGTGCATCTGGGTAGGAGTGATGCTGAGGTTTTAAGGAGTTGGGTGCCCACATTCTTAGACTTTGTCTTCCTTGTCATTCTAAGCTTCTGTTTGTTGCTTTTTGGAGCCTTTTGTTGAATGGTGAAAACCCTCCTTGTTGTCCATCACAAGTGCAGGACTTGCCAGGAATGGCATGAAGCTAAGGCCCAGTGCCCACATAAGATCTTTCTCCGGCATCAAAGTGTTGAGCAGAACCTCCCAATGTTTCATCAAAGGAAAACACTTTTACAATTATTCTATGACAAGGATATCTTGAGTTCCGCTGCTTTTAAATTACAGATTAGCTTTGGCCCTTGATTTGATCTATATGGGCTTTCCACTTATTTGACATTGTTTTTTCACCATGATCACCAACAGGAAGATTCTTGCTTTTTACACTTTGTATGAATGAGCTTCACAGCTCAGTGTGAGAGCCATAGAGCAAAGGACGATACAATACAAAAGTACAATGTTCATCGTTAGCAAAATCTGTGGTCCAACCTGCCAATCTGAACAAAAAAACATGTTTTTGGTCCTTATTGTAAAAGAAAAAAATGCCTTTCCTCCATTTTCCAAAGTGACGTCGCCAGCACTTTTGAAAATTGAGAAGCTCGGGGTGTTTGCTAAATTATATTTTTCTGAATTTTCCGCATCCATCGGTCTGCCCTAACACCTCATTGAAATCCATTTTTAAAATGAACAAGGCAGTATGTTGACCTGGGTCCTAAGGTAATCTAAGGTAAGGTACGTTTATTTATATAGCACATTTCAGACGCAGAGGCAATTCAAAGTGCTTTACATGATCATTAACACATAATAGTAAGACAACAGAGAGGAACACAATACATAAACATAATGGAATAACAGATGCATAAAAACAACAATGCATTAATGAGATATAAAATAGTTTAAAAACGACAGGGCAGCATGTCAGACATATATTGGGGTCCCAAACCAGAAGGTATGGCTACATGCCTTTGACTCATGTGAGCAAAAACCTTGCATACCATTGTTTCTCATCAGGAGTATATTGTAGGATTATGTGCTTAGAGGGTCGCTGGCGGCTCTGAAATTATACGTCTGCTGGCAGACAATCCCATGCTCAATTCACAACAATTTGCACACTACCATACGCCTAAAGGCTTAGTGCAGTTACTGGCCTATACTGTATGTTGCGTCAAAAGGACCTGAATCGGCCGTTTGACTTCTGTTTGACTGTATACAAATTATTCCGTAAGATGACGGGCTCTAGCAAATGTTGATTTTTACATTGGAATCCTCTTTTGGGTCATCTGTTATATAAATGTAATTTGTGGTTCTGTAAGATTGCTGCTGGACTGTCCTCTTACAGTTTTTCTCGATTGCTAACACACTAAAATTCTACATAAAGCACAATTATTTTTAACTGACACTCAAAGAGCAAAACATCGGCTCAAATCTCCAAAACTCTAAACACGTTTTCAGCTTTTCACACAATTTGCAAATCAACATGGCACTTTTTGCAAACCACTGCACACGTTTCTCCACGTAAGACACAGGAATCTGACATAAAGTCACGTGTTAGCAGGTTTAAAACACTGATATTCAAAATGCCTCACACATGGACCAATGATCAAGAAACACGTTCCACCTGACCAAACACCTGATAGCATAATTGTTGGCTCATCAATCAGGATGTTAGCACAATAAAAAGACCACAGGTGAGTACTTTCTTACAGCAACAATGGAAGCCAACATGGAAGCAAGAGCAAGAGGAAGAGGAAGAGCTGGGCTGAGAGTGAGAGGAGGAGGAAGAGGTGGGGCGAGAGTGAGAGTGAGAGGAGGAAGAATGAGAGGTAGAGCTGGAGGGAGAGGACGTGGGCAAAGAAGAGTACTCTCTAATGAAATGAAATGTTATCAACCATGGTTTGACGATGAGAGAGGCTGGACAGAGGGTTCAGCCTAATCCAAGCCGATTTACTGTTGCCTCTGTAATCCGGACCCTTAGACTTGAAAACAGGTTAGTTCCCAGTTTTCAGCTCTGCATAATTCATGATATATCAGTGCTTATATCTGTTGTGTGAAACGTATTTACTTCATTACTGTAACTGAATTGTTAGCATGTTGTATACTATAACTGTACAAACATCCTGCACAATTTACTATGGTAGACTTACTTTTATGCAACACAGACACTGACCAACCACTATATCTTTGTTGTTTATCTGAAGGACTGAGAAAAAAATAGGTGCATGTGGAACGCTAAGGATTTTGTATGAGGCACAGGAAGCAGCAGTTACAAACTTGGTTTTGGCAAACAATGCATCACACTTAGAGAGATCCGAAGCATAGTAACTGTGTGCTGAGATGCATGTTGCACAATGTTATATTTGAATAAAATATGATTTTTTTCAACAACTCATTTGTATTTCTTCACTTACTGTATTTCTGTATACTCAAGCAATCTTTCTCTGCATAAACCTCTATGTACAGAGCCTAGCCCATAACAGATGAAAGTGCTTTAGATTATGCTCAGCAGTGTGTAGTTGGGTGGTCAAACCATCTAGTATAGAATGAAGTGTGTTATATTTGGTGCAAAAGTTTGAATTTGGTAAGTTTTTATGTAGTTTTGAGGGCATTTATTCATTTAGCAGGAGAAATGAGGTGTTTTGCACTTTGGGTGTGTGGTTTTGTGAATTGCGTTTAGTGTTCTGAGAAACTGAGCAAATAAAAAAAAATCTTTGTTAGCAATCGAGAAAAACTGTAATATATGCATGCCTCCCACTGTTTTGAAATGCTAAACCCTGAAAAATATGGCTTGAAAAATAATATTTCTTTACATAAAACCATGTTGTGAAATATTGATATAATTAAATCTATGAAGCAATGACGCATCCACCAGTAGAGTCTCTACAAATACTCTACTACTTATAATAATGTGCATAAGTAACATAATGATACACAGTATAAGGGATGAAAGAAAATAATTGTAGTTTTTGTAAACATATTTTTTTCTAACCAACATTTACTATCTATTTATGTATATTTTATGGGACAATACAATGTACCCATCAACCCAGCTGCAGTAGCCTGACTGCACTGACACTGTACCAGTTGACCCCGTGGCTTTGTCTAGCAGCTCAGGCTGCAGTTACTGCACTGGCTCGGTAATCCAAAGAGCCCTTACTTTCGGAGCCCTCCCCCCCTGTCACAGAGACAGTCTAATTCATTATTTAAAAACAATACTTTTTTGTAAACTTGCTAAACTTTTTTGTATCAACTTTTTAATAATGTTTTCAGGCTATCTTGGCAAGATGGCACAAACATACAAATACAGCAGAAAAAGAAACAAGGCAAGATGCCCCTTCCTGTGCAATGTTTCCTTTGTGGATTTGTGTGTTAGTTATACAGATTATAACTAACCTTTCATCCGTTTTAAACATCTAACCTTTATTTACATCTCTATTACATCATGTATTCCTCTTTGTTGCACCTAAATGACACACTTGAAACGTTAAGATATATTACATGTCGAACTCTTTAGGCACGAATGTGATTAACTTTAGACAACAGTAACATAAATTACAATCGACACTGTTAAGGACAAGCCTGGAAATAAAGTAGCACAAATGCTATGTAGTTATAGTTATATATGTATTTATTTATAGTTATAGTTACAGCAGTTTCAAATCTTGACACATGCAATACAAAGAGGGGTTTGATCGTCGTCCGACACACTCCCACCATGACAGGGGGTGGATGGAGCCTGATGCACTGAGGGATGATGGGAAGGGAGAGGGAGTCTGGTGGGCAGAGATGTATGGATAGATGGATACAAAGAGAAAGAGAGGAGGGGGGGGGGCAGTTGTCATAGAAATAGAGGGATGAGAGATGACAAATGCAGAGATGAAAGATGTTCCAGCTGGAGAGACCCCACACACACACACACACACACACACACACACACACACACACACACACACACACACACACACACACACACACACACACACACACACAATATGCTGTCATCTGATGTTTACATTTCTACACAGAGCTATGGGATATAAAAAGCATGATGTATGTCTGGGAATGATGGGAAATGACTCTCAGATGTCCAGCTTTATTGTTCTCTCATGGGATGTGGCTGTCAGAGAAACTTAACATCTTGACTATCACATTTAAAAACATACCAATTATATGAACGATTTAAAAGATAAAAACGTATGTTCCCATGTATTGGTCAATTGTTGGAATCGTTTATTTAACAAAACAAAATGGAAACAGTTGAAACAGTCAATCTCATTTACCAACCCACAAAAGATGGGCGTCAGGACACCCAAACATAGCTTAGTTTTTCTAACATTTAAAAATGAACACACTGAAAATTGTAAAGATATAAAGTTGGGTTTCCATCTCGAGTAACATCTATTTTTTAGTTTGAAGTCATCCTAATACTTTATTGTAACTTTTGTCAGTATAATTGCTTAAATGAAGGTCAACGGGAGCTAATTCATCAGCTGTTGCCAAGTCCAAGTCAGTGAGTTATGCATGTTCACACTCCTGCAGTCTGACGATATTTAGATGAGCTCTCAGCCAGTCGCTGTGTAACTGAGCTGCATTTAAACAGCTGGTGTTTGTTGTGTGCTCTGGTTTCAAATCCTCTATGAACTAATGATTAAACGAACAGAAAGGCTTGCAACTATTTATTTTAATTTGTTTTTATAGGGCTGCACGATTCGAAAAAGATTACTAATTCGTTGGACTGATATTGCAACTGAGATTGATTCACGATAATGGAGGGATACATAATTTTCACATTATTACATTTGCTTGGTTTAGGAAAATACATTAAAATGATCAATCAAATATCATTTTATAAGAGGATCTGTAACAAACAAGTTTTTTATAATAAGTCTTTGGAATACTGTTCATGTTTGTAGGCCAGGATGTTTTTGCAGCTCCGCAATACTTCATTTAAACTTTTATAATTATTTAACCTTTAAATACGGAAGAGGATTAGGGCCATATGTGAAATACGTATTGGGATCCGAGCAAAAGTTTATTCTGATTACTTAATCTCAGAATTAAATCATAATTTGGAGATTAAAGAAGATTTAGAATTCTGACTTCAATCTCAGAATTCTCAGATTTTTTTTTATTCTGACTTTAATCTGAGAAAATTTGAATTCCAAATTTAAATCAGAATTCTGGGGATAGTCCAAATTCTTAGATTAAACTCAGAATTTTAATTTAAGTTTCAGGGTTCTGACTTGTTTCTTAGATCTCTGAGATTACATTTGATTTACATTTTGAATTCAAATTTCAGATTTTTTCGTATTAAAATCAGAATTCAAAGAAATAAAATCTGTATTCTTCTGTATTTAACCTATATTGTGCCTTCTTAGATTTGACTATTGCAGTAGTCAGATTTGCAATTTTGATAACAGTTTGTTGAATTATGCAGACGAAGCTCCTATGATTTGCATTGAATCCAGAAAGTTGCAGCTTTGGACCTATGTTACAACCACTCCGGCTCACACTCTCCTGTACTCTCTGAGTTGTGTGACTTCCTCTGATCACCACACCTCAGTATTATACACTAATTACCCTTTCAATCAGGAAAGACGTGATGTATGGAATACATGTTTATTATCGGGTCAGATTATATAAATGAAACATAATGATGACAGTTTATGACAAGTGAATGAAATGTTGTTTGGCGGTTAGGCCCAGGTTTTGTAGGATATCATTCGGGAAGGGAAAGAACTGTTTCCGATGAACCCCCTGGGTCTAGACACTGGTGGTGGTGATAAACGGTTAGGTCCGGTTGGAAGGGAGAAGGTTAAGCTTGGCCCTGAGTTGGAAGCAGGAGGCGAAGGGGTGGAGGAGGATTGCGCGTTGACACCTGGAAGACAGCTGATGGAAAAGGGGAGAGCATATATAGAGGGATTAACAGGTGCGATAATTAGGCTTGTGAATGGAGGGAAGTGATAGGTTAGCTGAGGAGTGGCGCTCCCTATCATTTAGTGAAGGGAGCGAGTATTGCCATGACGTGCAATACGAAGTGATCGATCTTCCTGCCTGAACTTGCGCTGAGCTTCATTAGTCGTTGCAGTTGTATATTATTCAAATGTGTATCCTTTGTCTCTCAATGTGCAAAGATAACACAGATTGCAGTTTAAAGATACACTGAGTCAGTGCCTTCTTTATTGTCCCTGCTGCAGTGAGGAATGCAGTGATTCATGGTGATAATAAAATGAAGGCTTCCAGGCCAAGAGTAGTAAAACCGCGATTGCCTTTTAGACAACAAAAACACTTCTTCCAAATTATCACATTTCTGCCCCATAGGCTTCAGAAGATATGCCAGATAAAAATATTGCATGTAAACTCTGTGACACTAGGTATAAATAACTATATATATATAACCAGGAAATATGTATAAATGCTGGCACAGATGATAAAAATGATCCAAAAACAGATTAAAACATTTGAGGACTGCCTCAGGTTTAGATGTCGCATTACGTTTGTTGTTTTACCCGGGTAAAGCTTTCCTCGATAGCTAATACGCTATAGCTAAAGGGTCTCCTAATGTTTTATGTTTCTCTTAATGTATTGACTTACACACTATTACATTACATACTTAAATTCACTTCAATACCGTACAGGAGCAATTTGGGGTTCAGTATCTTGCCCAACTCTTCGGGGAGAGACTCCCTCTGGAGAGAATTTGGGGATTTTAGCCTTTGCAGACCATGTACATGCACAAAAACCTGTATGATGCTTAATACAAGTGTTAAAAGGGCCCTTTCAACACTTTTATTAAGAGATTATTCAATATTTTTTTTATTCAGGCACTGAGAAGTTGAACTAGTTTACCATCGTAATATTTATTACATTACATGTTCCTTGTTAGACACTTTTATCCAGAGCAACTTACATACTCAATACTGTGGACAATCCCCACAGGAGCAATTTGGGGTGAAGTGTCTCAGGGACACAACGACAAGCTGACTGCAGTGGGGTTTGAACCTGTGCTCCCTTGATCCGAACACCAACGCTCAATCCACTGCGCCACACGTCATATCTACATATAAAGACGGAGAAAGTAAACGATAACGTTTATGGTTAAGTGTTAGCACCCCCCGAACAGGCACAAGCTCTTACGTTGATATTGGAAATAAATAAATAAATAAATATGAATATCCGAATAACGAAATTGAGGTAGGGGTAAAGCCCTAACACACACACACACACACACACACACACACACACACACACACACACACACACACACACACACACACACACACACACACACACACACACACACACACACACACACACACACACACACAGAACCAGAGCGGGTTTTGAGCGTGACTAACTGAATACCTTGGGGTGTGAGTGTTACGTATTTGCATTTTTGCATCCATATATGAATTATATTTTCTCCCCTTGTTTCCTCCCTTTTATCTCTCCTCACCCCTCCCAGCTACATCACACCTGTTATCCCAAAGCGGGGGGGCGGGGGCCTACATTTCTCCTCAGCAGGTCTCAACTGCCAAACTGCCCTGAGGGATCTTCAGTTTTTCAACTCACTGGGAAAGGACACACACACACACACACACACACACACACACACACACACACACACACACACACACACACACACACACACACACACACACACACACACACACACACACACACACACACACACACACCCACACACACACACACACACACACACACACACACACACACACACACACACACACACACACACCCCCACACACACACACAGACACACACACACACACACACACACACACACACACACACACACACACACACACACACACACACACACACACACACACACACACACACACACACACACACACACACACACACACACACACACACAAGCAAGCCACTTTCACACCAAGTACTTTGCCGTACTTAGTTCCCAGTAGGGCTGTACGATATTGGAACAAATCTGACATTGCAATATTTTCTTCCCCTGCGATATATATTGCGATATGAAAAAATACAGGAATTGAAGAAAAGACCGTTTTTTTTGTCCGCAAACCATCCTTTCTTGAACTTTAATGCCATTCAATTGGTATTTCTTGAACAATATTTAACCGGATGAAGGATTTTAGTCACGGACTTATCAGAGCAACAAGCTGAGCTAGCTCAGTTATCCTGCTGTGATATGATCAATAATGATTGTGATTGGTGGCTTGCTGTGCATGCAGAGAGAGCCTCAAATTGGAACTTTTTTCTCCGACACCGAGTTGGACCTCTACTCTACCGCTATTCAGCTAGCTTTAGATAAGCTAGTCCTTTATTAGTATATAAGTGCTTTGTTAGTAATTCTATCGCTCAAAGTGGAGTTGAAAGAGAGTTTTTAGTCTGCGCCAGAATATGTGTAAGCTTTCTGCTGTCCTGATTTCAATGGGGAGCTCATTCCACCATTTTGGAGCCAGGATAGCAAACCGACGTGTTTTTGCTGATGGGAACTTGGGTCCCCCTCGTAGTGTGGGTGCAGCGAGCTGTTTGGCCGATGCACAGCGGAGTGCACATGCTGGGGTGTACGGTTTAACCATGTCCTGGATGTAGGAAGGGCCAGATCCATTCACAGCATGGTACGCTAGTACCAGTGTCTTGAAGTGGATTCTAGCAGTTACCGGAAGCCAGTGAAGGGAGCGGAGGAGCGGAGTGGTGTGGGAAATTGTAGGAAGGTTGAAGACCAGACGAGCCGCTGCATTCTGGATCAGCTGCAGAGGTCGGATGACACATGCAGGTAGACCAACCAGGAGGGAGTTGCAGTAGTCTAGGCGTGAGATGATGAGAGCCTGGACCAGAACCTGCGTCGCTTTCTGGGTCAGCTGGGGACGTATCCTCCTGATGTTGTAAAGAGTGTATCTACAGCAGCGGGTTGTTGCAGCGATGTTTGCAGTGAAGGACAGTTTGTTATCTAGGATCACACCCAGATTCCTTGCAGTCTGAATCGGGGAAACAATAGAGGGGCCGATGTTGATTGTCAGGTCAAGAGTGGGACAATCTTTTCCCAGAAGGAAAAGCAGTTCAGTCTTGTCAAGGTTGAGCTTGAGGTGGTTAGCAGACATCCACTGAGAGATTTGCGAGGTCTGCTAGACAAGCAGAGATGCGTGCGACGACCTTGGTCTCTGAGCGGGGAAAGGATAGAATGAATTGGGTGTCGTCAGCGTAGCAGTGGTATGAAAAACCATGCGGGCTAATGACAGATCCGAGCGAGTTTGTGTACAGAGAGAAGAGGAGGGGACCGAGAACAGAGCCCTGAGGGACCCCTGTAGTTAATTGACAAGGGTCGGACTCGGAACCTCTCCAAGTAACCCTGTAGGTGCGGTCTTTGAGGTATGAGGGGAGGAGGAAAAGTGCAGAGCCTGAACTCCAAATTATTGTAGAGTGCGAAAGAGGATCTGATGATTCACCGTGTCGAATGCAGCAGACAGGTCCAGAATGATGATGACAGAGGAGAGGGAGGCTGCTTTAGCAGTGTGCAGTTCCTCAGAGACAGCGAGGAGAGCAGTTTATGAGGAGTGACCTGCCTTGAAACCAGACTGGTGCGGATCCAGCAGGTTGTTCTGATGGAGATAACAGGAGAGTTGTTTAAAGACAGCGCGTTCAAGTGTTTTAGACAGGAACGGGAGGAGAGAGACAGGCCTGTAGTTTATAACATCAGACGGGTTGAGAGTGGGTTTCTTTAGGAGAGGGTTTACTCTTGCCTCCTTGAGACTGTTTGGAAAGTGACCAGAAGTTAGAGAAGTGTTGAAGAAATGGGTGAGAAACGGTAGAATATCAGGAGCGATAGTCTGAAGGAGGTTTGAGGGGATAGGGTCCAGAGGACAGGTCGTAGGAAGGGCAGAGGTAATGAGGGTAAGAACCTCACTTGGAGAGAGAGGGGAAAAGGAGGTCAGTGTGTGGGTGAACGGTGAGTCTGGTGACCCAGTGGTGAGTAAGAGTAGAGGGGAAGAGGGAACGAAGGTTGCGGCGGACAGGTGCAGAGTTAGAAGAGATTGGTTTGTTATGTTTGGAAAGGGGTAGAGAGAATGAAATGAAGAAGTGATCGGATGTGTGGAGCGGGTTTACAGAGATGTTAGAAGTAGTGCAGTTCAGACCCGGCGGCAGACATACGTCTCTTCCAGCAAAGACACATAACAATTTATCCTCTGAGGACACAGCTAAGGGGATCACTGTTTCACTGTGTCCTCACCCCCGCTGCTATCACAGTAGGACCACCACAGCACAGCATGGATAATACCGCTGATGTTGGCCCATGGAAAAATCCCATCAGTACCTTGACTTAACCATTCAGCATCAAAATATGGTTGAATCTATATAACCCTATGACTGATATCATGTCGGGGTAATTGGTTGGTATATATATCTATAAAAAACATACATGTGTGTATCTAAACACAATCCATGCTGTCTTCTTTAAACTAAAGAACAAACAATCCGGCAGATGTCCTGTGGCTGTGCAGCCTAGTTATAGCTTCTCCTAGTTCGGAGTTACATAACACATTGAATAATTGAACATAATTCTTTTTAGGGAGATGTTTTTCCATGGATGGAATTGTCATTCCCGTTTCATGTGGGGATTCTTTGAAGCTTTTATCTTCATCAGGAACCCATGTTGAGTCAAGTTACTGCGGCATGTCACCCCAGATACCAGGAATCATTAAAAAATACATGCGTTCCGGCAAAGTCCAGACTATAACTGACTATTTTCGCCCTGGGGACGTAGGCTCATTACACCGCACCGGTTGTGTCTTCCCATTGGGAGTCCAAAGCAAAATATATATGTAATGATGTTGTCAACTGTGCAATGCTTTGTGTTCTTATGGATTTCATCAAAGTTGAATGCTGCTGCCGTTGTCAGAGGCAGCAGTTTGATGCAGACTGCATACAAAAGCTTTTCTAATAACAGCAGACATAAACATGGTATATTTAAAGCATGTACTGGTGGAGACAGGTATCACAGCATTTTAATTGTAACTGTATACCTCAATATCAATATTGCGACAATATATAAAAGTTGACTATTGGTGCTTTCATAAAATATTTACGCATTGACCTTTAAGATAAATATATATTGGTTATAAGATAAGAACATATTTACTTTATTGATCTGAATTTGGGACATTTTTCATCACAGCAGCATGTTAAAACAAAGCATTGCACATCATGTAAAAATAAAAGGACAACAAAATAAGCCAACACAAAATATAAACATCTCAAAGCAGAAAAATAAAAAATAACTTAAAATGAAAAGATATACATGTTGACAGTGAAAGATTAAAATATTTAGACTATCCGTCAAATAAACACATGAAGGTATGCATTTCAGGTATGCAACTAAAGTAAATGTTCAGAAAAAGGTATGAGGCATTGGAACCTCAAGTGATAGAATGCCAACTCATTCCCGGGTTTTAGGACTCATTCCTGCACCACGATTGATCTTTACTTTAGCCTATTACTTTAGACAGGTGGATACAGTATGTGACAGGAGATTGTCTGTTATTCGTCTGTTTGTGTCCATAAATAGCTGCCGCAACACAAATAGGGTGCAGAGTTACATAACGGCCTTAGAACAGTTTCTGCTGTACCGGCAAAACACTTTCTCCACTTTGTGTCGTCATGCTTAGTTCTAGCAGGCTATTCAGGGTGGAACATCATTTACAATCTTGAAGGAGTTCATAAATAAACAACTGTTTTGAGAAGGCACGGACAATAATTAAATCAATAGATCAATATTTCAGGAAGCTGCGTTATTTGGCTACCATGCCTGTTAGAAACTGGGTTGTTCTATCCAGTGTTTTTTCTTTTTGATTCTATTGGAGTCAAAGTAGAGGTAATGCTCATGGCCTTGCTTGCAGTTCAGGGTGTGGCCCTCCATATCAACACCAGTCAATCACCTGGTGCTCTTGGCAGGTTTGCTGACATAGACGGTATATTTTACCTCCGTATACTTTTAGTTATGGCTTTCCCTGTGTCGCCAAGGTCATATTGAGAGTGAGGAGTTCCACTTCATGCCAACTATTCATCTTTCTGTCCAGCGTCCAAAAGTAAAATATGTTGTCTGATCTATCCAATAATTACAGGCTTAAAATAACCTGTTATACTTATAAGGTCATGCTGTAATGCCAATTGAGATCTCCAATGGAAAGATTTAGGAAGGTCCCCTTTTTCTGCACAGGATTAAACGCAGTGCATGTGTTTGTGCTGCTCTCGACAGATTTCATTATTGGCTGCCTGTGATAACTCTTTGCATGTGTATTTGTGTGTGTGTGCGCTGTGTGTCTGAAATTTGAGACCATCACACTATTGATGTGAGAGCAATGTCCAGCTCCCCTCTGTATCTATCTTTATCTCCTTCCGCCTTTCTCTTTTTCACTCTCCCATCCATCCCCCTCTTCCTGCTTTTTATTAATTTGCTAACAACCCTTCCTGTCTTCATCACCCCCCCCCCCCCCCCCTTATTTCACTGTTTCCATCCCCACGCTCCCTCTTCGGTTCATTCCCCGCCCTGTCCTGCTCACCCTCCCTTCCACCTTACTCTTTGCCCTCATTCTTTCCCTCCTTGCCTCGTTTTGATTCCTCCATCTTGCTGGCTCAGCTGGTATAGAAGCACCCTTTGTTTTAGCCGTGTCCTCTATCCTTTGAAGGAGAAAAGCTAGAGATGGGAGGTGGGGATGGAGGGAAGACGTGAAGCACGGACACGGTAGGAAAGCAGAACATCCAACTGGGTGGGAGGATAAAGGGAAACAGGGAATAGGATAGAGAAAGGAAAGAAGAGGGTTGTCTTTGGATCAATGGGAGAGGGTGCTCAATTAATTGACATCCAGTACAACAGCATGTGAGGCCTGCGTGGGGGGATCACCTCCACTTGGTTCAATGATGCGTAGTTGAAGCGATTTCCTTTTCAATAAAAGGCCAAAAGGAGTTTATTCCCGAAATATTTAAGTTTTCCAATGATATAGTCAGGGTTAAGCCTACCCTAGCCAAGTTTACCTTTGTTGTGCTGGAGTCCAAAGTAGAAAGTAAGGGGCAAATACATTAAAATGTAACAGGATGTGAAATGGAGAATCAGAAAAGATGGAGACGAATAGCAAGGAGACCAGAAAGAGAAAGGAAGTAGGAAGTGTGTGGCGCAGTGGATAGAGCGGTGGTGTTGGGAATGGATCAGGGGGTCACAGGTTCAAACCCCACTGTAGTTAGCATGTTGTTGTGTCCCTGAGACACTTCACCCCAAATTGCTCCTGTGGGGATTGTCCACAGTATTGAGTATGTAAGTCCCTTTGGATAAAAGACCTAACAAGTGATATGTAATAATTATTTTTGGATCAATGGTTGTTCAATGAATTGACATCCAGTTTGAAAGCATGTGTGGCAGGATCCCCAACACTTGGTTCAATGATGCACAGTTGCAGTGCTTTTGTTTTCAATTAAAGGCCAAAATAAGTTTATTTCTGAAAAAAAGCAAGCGTTTCAATTATAAAGTTAGAGTTAAGCTAACCCTAGCAGCACACTTTTACTGTACGACAGTCCAAGTTCAAATCACCAAAAATGTAACGTTTTCAGCACGAAGAAAGGGATTCACATTGTTTGTTTATGGTTTGCCTTCTGAATCCAACAATGACACATTTTCTTCTTTATTTTCTATTCTTTAGTGGCTGAAAACTGAAGACTTTTGACCTTCACCCTGATCGATGATGTTATAGCCGTGGTAACATGTGAATCCTGAAGCAGAGTGCTATCCGCTTTTACATCACTGAAGGTAAGGTCCTTTTAATGTCTTTATTTTTCTTGAAATGGATGCTTAATGGTGCTTAAACCAATCGTTAAATCACGCTTTCTTGATGTCTGTATGTTAAGTACAATACCTAGTTTAGCTTAGCATGATAAATAGACTAGCCTCTCTATCCTTGATATTTTGAGCAATACACTGATTTACTTTTTTGCTGACAGCTGGACAAGCTTTCATGAATGTACGCTAAATATGAGGCTTCAACCAGCTAGCTTATGTTAGCATAAAGACTAGAAACAGGGGGGAAGAGCTAGCATGGCTTTCCAGAATAAACTAAATCCAACTACCGGCACCCCTAAAACTAACTGTATACAACCAAATAACCAAAAAGGCTAGTACCGAACCAAGCAACTGTTTCAGGACACAAACCCTTAGAAAACCACATCAAGGCATATTTCTATTAATGTAAACTTATTTCTTAAAGTATTCTGCTCGAGATTCTTGTGATAAGGGATTCTTCATGGGACTAAACTCTTTTAGATGGCACTGTTGTCTGTTTCTCCTGGTAGAAGAACCAGGATTGTTGCGTTCATGTTGTCAAGGGGAACCGTCCAGTCTGGGCCAAAGCAGGCTGCCTTAGTTGCACCTTGTAGTGGAAACAGAGATCTATTGGAAAAAGGAGATGTAGTGGAAACTACGTTAGCATTTGGCTCTGATTACTTTGTTTACTTGTGGAAACCTGATAACTGTAATGTAGTTCTCTGTGCGTTTGGCATGCGGATTGGAGTATCCTGATTCTAAATCTCTTATCTCCCCTGAATGTTTTCAGGCAGAAATATGCTAACTTGTCATCTTCATATAGACCCTTTTCTGGCAGAAATCCACCGCTAACCTGCTTAGCCCCCGATACTCTGCTGATCTGCTCCCTGCCTCTTTTCCCTCGCCGACTTTCCCCAATTCCTCTGTTCAGCTGGCTGATCTACTCTTCTAACCTCAATATGTCCCTCTGGGCTGTGGCGGACAGCTGAACTCAGCTAGAAGAGGCAGTAGGGCAGTAGAGATGGGGAAGGTGAGGGGTGGGGGGATAGGGGGAAATGAGAAGGTAGAAGAAAGGTGTCAGTCAAGAATCTATCTATCTTTTTAGTTTTTTTAAGGAAAATATAAAATCAAAGCATTTATAGACAGAACAAAAGTAGTCCGAGTACAGATGTGTGTGTGTGTGTGTGTGTGTGTGTGTGTGTGTGTGTGTGTGTGTGTGTGTGTGTGTGTGTGTGTGTGTGTGTGTGTGTGTGTGTGTGTGTGTGTGTGTGTGTGTGTGTGTGTGTGTGTGTGTGTGTGTGTGTGTGTGTGGGTGTGTGATACATTTATAACAATGCCTCAGGCACATGAGAAATTGGCTCTGACCCTAACAAATCTCACACCTCTGCATATGAAGGCTGTTTGCTGAAATATAATCATAGCTGGAGGTTGAAGATTCTCACCACATATATTCCAGTCCTGAAGGGTTAGATGAATCCATGTGCTGGGTGTGTGAGTTGGTTATTCACGCCTTCATCATTGGTTATGGTCATCGTCAACAGCTTTACCTCTTCATTTGATTATTTTCATAGTAAAATAAAAAATGTCAAATAGAAAAAATGGTTTAAATAGTTCTGTGGATTGTATTAACCTTTAGTCCACCACTTCTCTTCACTCTTCATTATTTCACTATATAAATATACATATATATATATATATATATATCAGTCCTTTTGTCACTACATGTCCCAACTAGAGCTGTCGTAAACTGTCACAGACTGATACATATTGGCAAACCATCTGCTCTAAGGACACTCAAAAGGGTTACTTCAGTTATTTATAATTGAGCTTGTAAGGAGACTGACAAGGTAAAGGTACGAAAAGGTACAGACAGAGAGGTGGAAGGCCGCTGGTTGGCTCATCTGGTGGTGCTGGTGTCCTATTTATTTGATTCTGTCCCGTTGACCATTTCCGCTTGACACCTTCCTATATCTAGTCCTTTTAAATCTGTCTCTATAGTAAACGGACAGGTGTTTCCCTGTGCTGGTTACAACAAACAGGCAGACAGGAAGTATGGGGGGGAGAGAGCAACAAAGGTCTTAGACGGTATTGAATAATAGCTTTAGTTAGATCTAAAGATGAAAATATGTATTGATTATTCAAATCCATATGAAAATATTCAACTACTAACAATTGATAAATAGTTGAATTTTTTTAAAGGAGAAATTAGAACCAAAGTAAACTATATTTCTCTTGGAAATTAATTGAAGACCATTAGTAAGACACTACATGGTCATTTGTTTATAATGTGTCTGCCGCTTTAACAACCAGATGAGTAAAGAATCAATTCTGAAATGAATCAGCAGATCGATGACATCAGGATCCTCGTTCAAGCTTTGGAAGTCAAGTTTTACAGGTAAACTGGTAAACCATGATACCTGTTAAGGCCCTTTTAGGAGTGACATTGAAAGTATCCCCTTAAAGCTGCATTATCCACCAGTTTGTGCAGAGACCCTAACATTCAGATCAATCAAATAGGCAAGGCACTCAAAAAGTAACAATTTGATGGTGCTAAAATATATATATAGCATGTATTTATTAGTGTGTTTGTTGGAGGCATCTGTCAATCATCCGTCCTGTGAATGTGCAGACTGAGGGTGAGTGAGGGATGGTGGCTTCAGGGAAAAAGAGAGATGGGCGATCAAACGGTAGCCTCTGTTTCTTTTATCTCCTCTAATGAACAAAGTGGCACACATTGCAACGCTTTGGAGTTCACTCAGAGGCCTGCATGCCGGCGGGGGAATTCAACCCGCAACCCTTACAACTTCTGAGAACTTGAACTAATGCTCTCTTTAGAGCTACATCACTCTCGTGTGTGTGTGTGTGTGTGTGTGTGTGTGTGTGTGTGTGTGTGTGTGTGTGTGTGTGTGTGTGTGTGTGTGTGTGTGTGTGTGTGTGTGTGTGTGTGTGTGTGTGTGTGTGTGTGTGTGTGTGTGCGTGCTGAAGCCTTCAAGTTCTACAAAAACACATCAAAGTCAAGTCTCCTGTCCCCTTCTCACTTTCATGAATGGATGGACGGATGGATGGGGAGAAAAAAGGGAGGATGGGTGAATACGGAGAAAGGGATGAATGGAAAGTGCAAGGAGTTCAGAATGGATTGGCGAGGTGGGGGTGGAGGTCGTACGTGAAGTGGAAGTAGACGGATGAAAGGGAAGATGGATGGGGTGAACTTTCTGTCACCTTCTGGAGAGATGGCCCTTTCAGGTTCAGATTTAGTCACATTTTCACACCACGTCTAATCCTTTTGTCTTCTGCCCTGCACTTTGAAGAAAGCCATCCCTTTTATTTGTTCTCCCTCTGATGCGCTTTTAACATGTTCCTTCTGCTTCTGTGGTTTGTCCTTCTCTCTAATCTCAAAACACCTTCAGTTTTTTGTGGCTAAATATGTGCAGGCACCAGCTCTTCTTGGATTTTGTGTCCAGTAGGTTCAGAGAACCACGTTCATGAACATTTGAGGCTATTTCCTGAGTAGGTGCCAGAGATAGTTTACCTATTAGAGCTGGCGACCCATGTGATCTCCGACTTGGGGAGCCATTACTCGTGGCATCCCCTCAAACTCCTCCTTTCAAATCTGTAACTCTAATAAAGAATAAGAGACAATAAAAACATCTTTTAAAAAAACGTTTCATGCTACATAAAGTGTTTTGTAATTCACCAGTTACTTTACTGTTGTATTTTAGAGCAAAATGTGAACATCTCTAAAGCTTGTGTTAACCACTGACCTTATTTCAGGCATTTAACCACAAACATGTTCTAAACAATGTGGACTTCAAGACGAGGGAACCAGAAGTGGTCAAATGCTGACTCACTTCCTGATTAAAGGACCTCCTGCACCACTACCACTTAAGAATGAATTGATTGGAATGTTGTCGCCCAAGTTCAAGGTCACTGTGACCTCTAATACAAATTGTTGTCCATAAATCAAAAATGAATAGGGTAATTATGAGAACTTAACACAAGTCTCTAACAGGGTAAACTGAAACGGCTGAAGTAGGCACACCACCAAAAGGTAGTAATTTAAGTATTTATTTTTATGCTAGCCCGTTCCCCTTAAAATGTCAAATGTATTTTCCATTTTCTCACATTGCTCTTCCTCATATTCATCCCATATTCCATTTCCCTTCACTTGCCCACGTCCGACCACCTCCTTACCTCCTTCTCTGGCACTGTGAGTGTGATCTGTGTGTGTGTGTGAGAGAGAGAGAGAGAGAGAGAGAGAGAGAGAGAGAGAGAGAGTGAGAGTGAGAGTGAGAGTGTGTGTGTGTGTGTGTGTGAGAGAGAGAGAGAGAGAGAGAGAGAGAGTGAGTGTGTGTGTGTGTGTGTGTGTGTGTGTGTGTGTGTGTGTGTGTGTGTGTGTGTGTGTGTGTGTGTGTGTGTGTGTGTGTGTGTGTGTGTGTGTGTGTGTGTGTGTGTGTGTGTCCTTTCCCAGTGAGTTGAAAAACTGAAGATCCCTCAGGGCAGTTTGGCAGTTGAGACCTGCTGAGGAGAAATGTAGGCCCCTGCCCCCCCGCTTTGGGATAACAGGTGTGATGTAGCTGGGAGGGGTGAGGAGAGATAAAAGGGAGGAAACAAGGGGAGAAAATATAATTCATATATGGATGCAAAAATGCAAATACGTAACACTCACACCCCAAGGTATTCAGTTAGTCACGCTCAAAACCCGCTCTGGTTCCCCTCCGTTGCCTCTGTGCAGGTGTTAGTCATGCTAAACACTCCCACAGTGCCTTCTCTCTGTCTCTTTGCACACCAGTCCCAGCATTATACCTGATATAAGATGAGCACGATTACACAGAGGCAATTTTAATGCAGAATTAGACATCACCATTGTATTGAAATGACACAAATAAGGAAAGTGGAATCAAGATGTTGTGAATTTATACAATACTTTTACCGTTGTGTGATGACATTGAACAGTTGACCAAGCAGCTAAGAAACAAAATAGTCCATCAAACAATGTCAGTTTAAAATTGTTATTAGTTTACTACTGTAAGCTAGTTAAGAGTACTTACAGTGCATACCAATTTGTTCACATTTAACAGTATAAAAACAAAAAACATTTCATGGGAAAATTCTAATAAATCGGTCATGTATTGCAACACACATTGAATCACCTTGGACCACCTTGAAAAGCATATCTTCGGAGGAATTCTCAGGGTTTTTAAGATTGATTGTTCCTAATACTAATATATTGTGTGCATGTTTATAATTATGTAACACTACCAACCAATAGATAACTGATTCACAAACCCATGTTGGATTGGTGGAAAAAAGTGCAAAGTGCTTTTAACCTGTTAACCCGATAGCCCCCGCCAGCGTGAGCAAACAAAACAATTTTCACGAAACTGTGTCTCAGGGCTTCTTAACATTTAACATTACATTGCATTTAGCTGACGCTTTTATCCAAAGCGACTTACAATAATTACATTCGACCAGAAAGATACAAACTTGAAGAAAACAGAATCATATAAGTACATCTGGTTTCATAGAGCCAAACATTTCAAGTGCTACTCAACTGGCTTTGGAAAGCCAGCCCTTTATTAGTATAAGTGCTTTGTTAATAATTCTATCGCTCAAAGTGGAGTCGAAAGAGATGAGTTTTCAGTCTGCACCGGAAGATGTGTAAGCTTTCTGCTGTCCTGATTTCAATGGGGAGCTCATTCCACCATTTTGGAGCCAGGATAGCAAACCCACATGTTTTTGATGATGGGAACAACCTATTAATGTGTCATACCCACTTAACAGGAAGAAACTCAGCTAACTGACAATATGAACAATTTTTACCTAAACAAAACACAAGTCTAACGCCAAGCCTCTGAATCAGCACTAAACGAAAGGATGCTAGCGCACTTAGCACATAACTCACGGTAGCAATATTTTATACTTCATGTAATCTGCACAAACTAGATATCATATGTGACCTGCTCCATCGAAATCAGTCGGATTGACCCGAAGACACATTTTGAGTTGTATACACTGTTGGAAAGAGGATATTCCTAGTTTTCTAATGATATTGGGATTGTTGTTGGACTCCAAATATTAAGCTACATATGTCACATTATATAATGACTATCACCGAGTCATCATTTTGAGAAAAAGGCCTTCAAAGTTTCCTCTTCTCTGAAATCCATCGATCTGATTGATTATTAGCAGAGCAAATGATCTACTCAGGGAAGATATTTTGGTTTGGATTACTGGTTTGGGGGAAGCTCGCGAGTGTGTGTATAAGTGTGTGTGTATTTTTGCGTTTGTGTGTATTGTGTTTGTTTCCTGGGGAAAACACTCTCGAGAAACACCGGCTGTTGTTATACCTGCTGTGACGTCAAGTTACTCCGTTCTCCGCTTGTAATTATGCCGTTACAAGCTTCAAAGTTGTATTTATCATTTGAATTTGCCGAAACAAGTTTAATATTCTGAAAGCCAAGACTTTGTTTATTTGAAATCAGATGAAAACAAACTGTAACGGACCCTGCCGTGTTATTTATGATTACTAAACACCTTACATTCATAATGTCAGCGGCGGGAGGGGGAGCTGCGTTGCAGAAAAGCAGAGTGTGAGTGAGAGGTGCCTGTCATCTTCCCTTTACAAGCTTCAAAAATGTATTTATCGTGAGATTTAAATCTGTTTTGTTTAAAATCAAACAAAACACCCGAACCCCGAAAAACAATTTTTTTACACAAATCCACGTTTATTTTGAAATGAGCTGTTGAGACTTCCGACTGGTTTCGACAGAGCGGGTCGGATATGAAAGCTGAGATTCCACAGATTCCAATGGTATAAGTACAGTACATCACTGTGCGACCAAAACTCACGGAAGCGAAAGCCAGCAAAGACAACACACAACTTCACTTATAAGGGGCTAAAACGGCAAATACGTCTTACCTTTGCTGTTTTCTGATCAAAGGTTGTGTTCAAGGGAAAAGTACTGCTGTGTGAATGCGCCTAAGGGCATTAAAACGCATATAAATGCTCCTGAAGGTTAATCCAATGTCTCTGTGTCACTTTGAAATGATTACTGATAATCCATCATAACATTTATGGCAATAAACATAGTTTTCATATAGAGTCTAACCCAGCTTCCGGTTTTGGGCATGATGGCTCCGCATCACTCATTCACCAATGGTAATGTTTAGATGGATTTAGGAACCCCCCCATCGATTATATTGGCTCTAACGGTTCAAAAGAGGTGTCAATCACCAAAATCGACCAATGGGTTCCAGAGATGTGGCAAACACACCCACATGACCCCAGAGGTGGGTTTTTTTTCTAAACCTCTCTAAAAAGGTCAAATTTCACTGGTTTTGCATCAATCTTGATACAGGGTATACTTATATGATATAGTTTGGATTCCTATAGATTGTTGTCTACTATCCCATCATTCAAGGTTGGTTTTCGCTATAAGTACCGTAATTTTCTGACTATAAGGCGCACCTGAATATAAGCCGCAGCAGCTAAATTGAATGATGTGTACATATATAAGCCGCACTGGACTATAAGCCGCAGGTGTTTTAATGTTTAATTACCATATGTAAGGGTTTGTGCACAGAGGGGATTGTCGGGAAAGAGATGGCTGTTTGAGGAAGCTTCCATTTATTAACTATTTCAACAAACAAGTTGCATATTTGCATAACGTACTCAAGTGTTACCATTTAGTGCAATAGTAGCTACAGCACATGTACTGTGCTGTGTAAACTGTACTGTATCACATAGCGTTTCAGACACACAAACTTTTCAACTTTCAAACTTAAACGGTGCGCTCCCAGCGCACGTACCGGCAGTGATCTACAGCAGTGGTTTTCAACCAGTGGTACGGGGACAAACTGTCTCGCTCTCGTAATGTCTGTCTGTTTTGCTCTCGTTCTGTCTCTCGTACCACTCTTGGTTCCACTTTTACTTTTGCGCGCTACCTGTCTCACTCTTTTCCGGCCTGCAGCTTTTCCTGCTGGAACCCGCCGCTTAAAGGTGGGGGGCGCGGACCGGCCATAGAGCCCATAGAGTTAAAGGTGGTGGACTGTAACCTGTAAAATCCATAGATTTAGGAGGTCCCCTAGTGGCCATTAGCTGTAAAAATCCATAGATTAGCCGCACCGTTATATAAGCCGCAGCGTCGAAAAATGGGAAAAAAGGCGCGGCTTATAGTCCGAAAATTACGGTAATGGTTGACAGGTTAACTTTCATAAAAGTCTATGAGAAACATTTCCTGAATTCTCACTTAATTTACTTCTTTAATAAACATTTTAGGGGCTCAATGAACAGACTTGAGTCTTCTTCAATACAGTATGATGTTTATTTTGTAAATCATGGTCCCGTTTAGAGTAAAATAGACAATAAGGCTGTATCATTGGCTACCTTGTGGCTGACAGATTGCCACCATGGTGTGGTTCGGTTTTAGTTTTACAAATATAAACCCTTTCATATTACTTAACCACTAAATAAATGTTAGATTTAATATTTTGGATGTCTAAAAATGTCTCTTTCAGAGTTTGGTTGTACTTAACTCAATCCTGTTAGGTTCCAAAAAACGAAATGGTGACGGTCAATACAAATAGAGGCATCAAGATCGTAGCCCACAATTGTTGGTTTCATATCCACATCCGCTTTTTTCATACCGTCAATGGGCATTAGTTGGGACTTTTTTGTCTACAAAGCCACACTTCTATTTAGATAACAGAGTTGCTGTTGAACCTATTTTGCTGATACTTACTTAACAGCTTTGTCCAAACACATGGAGGGTGTGCTGTTATATGTCAAAGTAGCTGACTTCCCTCTGCTTTATTAGGGCCATTTATTCTTGTTTATGAGATTTGCTGAATGCAATAGTATTTCACACAAAGCCCCCCTCAGGATTTTGTTATCTTTTGTATAGGAAGTGAGTTTCTGTCTCTATCACTTCCCAATCACACCGCACACAGTATTTCTGACTTCCTCTCTAAAATTCCCTCCATCTCTCCGTTGTTCCCTCACCAGAGGCAGCGGGGGGAAATGGGCTGTGTGAAATAGGATGTGAGGGTAGGCATACTTGTTTATTTTATTCTGAAAGCCCATAGTCTGGCTGGAAACCACTGATGGGTGACAGAAATGGACAGAGACAGTGAGGTTAGGGACACAGACGGAGGCTGGTTTTCATTTCAGTCCGATTTTGTATCCTGCTGATGACATTTCGAGCTACAAAAGGCAAACAAAAATGTAACGCACGGAATCACTCAGGCACTCAACATTCAGCATAGGGCATAAAGGCATAATATAATGTGTGAAAAGGCAAGGAAGCATTCTCAAATAGTTACGTAAATCAGAACATTTTATAATTGCTAGTCAATTGTCTACTTTTTTAGCAAGAATCATAGTGTTCTATAATTCCCATATTTATAATAAATTAAAATTAGAGATGGGTGAGTCCTGATTCATCCGGATCATTAACCCGGATCCTAGTAATGAGCTGGTCGTGAGGAGTCTCCCCTCTCAATTAACCCGAGTCCTTTGAGTCCTACACCTGGTGACGTACAAATTACACTATAAATTGTGTCACTCGCTACTCTTCTTATATCATGTAAAATCACATTACAACGTACCCCAGTCCATCTGCCTAGCCTTTAGCAAGTAGGATATAAAGCTGCCAGAAGTTATCGTTTGGCTCAGGGGAGTGGACGCAGATCAGTGAAACTCCCTGCAGATTTGTGCGGACTCAGAGCCGTAACCGTAGCAGATCCAGAGATTCAGAGATCCAGGCAGACTCATCATGCACGAGTCAACAGCAGACTCAGCTTCGCAAATCCTGAATCACTGAATCAAGGGAACTTCCTTCACTTCCTTCAGACTTGTGGGGACTCAGAGCCGTAACAGTATAGCAGATCCAGAGATCCAGACTCGTCATGCACTGAACCGGGAAGTAATTTTACTGAGAGGGTGCGCACAAAATTGGGGAGAGATTTCAACAACAGTAACATGACATTTTTCAAATGTACACCATTCACAGCCAAGCCTCCATCACCCCTACTTCCCGCGGCTATTGTGCACGAGTCAACAGTGGACTCAGAGATTCGCAAATCCTGACTCACTATGCAAAACATAGCAGACTTGTGCGGACTGTAACCGTAACCGTATAGCAGCAGATCCAGAGATCCAGCAGACTCGTCATCATGCACGAGTCAACAGCAGACTCAGATTCGCCAAATCACAAAATAACTCATTTTTTTGTGATCAACATTTTTTATTAAAGCAAAAGACACTGTGTAGCGGAGGTTAATGTAACGTTAGTTTAATATGCTCGTGAAATGCAACAACTTTTCGGTTTCCACCGGGAGGATTTCTACGCTCTTGGTGATGCTGACTCATGACTCAAATGACTCGTATGATCCGGATCTCTTCAATGACTGACTCAGAAGACTCTGAGTCCGTAAAAAGGATCCGGATTTGCCATCTCTAATTAAAATCTCTTTTAAAATGCATTGTAAAAATAAAGTACAACTACTACTACTATTTCTAACCATAAGAATACTACTACCTGTATTCGAATACATATAACCCATACAACTGGTTTTCAAAGTAATATATTTCATCTCTATAAATACTATTGAATATGTCTTTATTCGACGGCATAAACACAGTTTTTGAATGTACTTTCGACATCTCAAATATCGAAAAAAAACACGCTCTTTGATGAGAATTGCAATGGCTCCCTCGCCAAAAAGCAATGTGATGTTTCCATTGGATTTCCGAATATTGCATAAAATAAGACATTTGGCAAACACACTGTTTTGATACATCCATGTTCGATGATAATCTCAACATATCATCACCACTATAATGTTGACTCATGAATGCAATCGCCAGAAGTAAAAAGCTTACCAAATCGCAAGACAAAGCATCACCATCGCTTATCTAAAGGCAGCGAATGTTCGGCATGATGACGTTTAGTAGTCTTATTTGTTCACGTTTTTTATGAAACATAGAAGCTCTGACATTCAAGAGCGGGGTATTCACTGACATATTTTATGTCGTAGAACAAAACATGAAAATCTCTTCAGCTTGTGTTAATCACAGACTTTATGTCAGGCATCTGTCCAAAAAACGTTAAAAAAAACATTTGACTTCAATACGACAGAGTGGTAAAATAACTCCAAGTTTTAAGACTCTGCACAGTTACCCCCCACACTAAGTGAAGTAGAGATTACATGTTGAACTCTTTACTGATCCGGCACATTTCTTAGAAAGACTTTCTCAAAGTGTATCTTCCCTCTCCCTCTCCACCCTCACTCCAACTCTGCCTCTGTTTCGTCTCCTCCGCCTTTCTGTCTTTCTATTCCTGTCTCCATCATCCCAGCTTTACCTCCCTTTACTTCCCTCAGCGTCAGATCCATCACTGTGTCTTCTCTGTTGTCCTCACCTGTCTGACAATGTGCTGCTGCTGACGTGACTACGTCTGCATCCATCTTTATCAGCAGCACAACCTTAAGTGACTCAGCTGCATTCTCTGTATGGATGTGCGGTGCAAAGTGTGTTTCAATCGTATGCGCATTTTCAATGTGTGCATAAAAAACCCTGAGTTGAAATGTTTAAAATTGCAAACAAAGATTTTACACTGGGCTAAGTTTGAAGACTTGGGCTATCGATAAAAGCAAAAAGCTACAAAGTGAAATGAAAAGACAAAAACATTACGAAAGACGAAAAATGATATCCTCGTTGCCAACACAGATCATTGAGTTTTGAGTGTTTTTATCTCAATTTTGCTACAAATTTTAATTGAGCCCTGGCTACAGTTGCAGTGATATGACATGTATGTAGAACTTACTTCATAACCCCCCTTTTATAACCTTTAGACCCCACATTGTTCTGTATTCACACCATGGGCGTCACAATCACACCTAATAAACTTTATCTGCAGTTGGTAAGCAAGTTGTCAGGATCTCGACACAAACTGATGAACCCAAATGCACGACCCAGAGACAAAGTCTTGAATGTAAAAAAAAGTGATTTTAATTTCACAGATCAGGTAATCCCTCTTAACAGAGTAGGTACTGGAAATAACAAAAGGCGCTCACAAGGAGGAAAAAACTAGGCATAACAAAAGGAGAACTTAAGAAAAACTTAAGCCTACAAAATTAACAAAGGAAACAAAACACATAAGATAAGATAAGATGGACCTTTATTAATCCCCATGGGGAAATGCAGTTGTACAAGCAGCAACAGGGTAAGCGTGAAAAACAGGACAGCAAAGATTCACACAGATTAATAAAATCAAAAATAAAATCAAGAAAAAATAAATAATAATAATGATAATAATAATAAAAGACTGTGCAATAGGAGATTATTAAAAATAAGAGTAAAATAACTGTCAGCATATATACATATTTGGTCATCTAAAGACCGGGATTGCTTTCAAATGATTGAAAGCAATCCTTTCTGACCTGAGGCTTGGAAGAAGGAGGAAGAAACAGGGCCTGAAATGAAAGACAAGAGGTAAGTGCAAAATAAAACAGGAAATGGAAAACGAGACATGACAATATACACAGAGACTGACTAGAGATGAAGAACCTAAATAAACAGACCAGATGTGACAAAACATGAAAATGATAGACATAATACATAAACATAACTAACACATTTGACGAGACACAACACAAGTAATACATTTTGTGTACACCAATTTAATTCAATGAATTTGTAACTGTTTTTTGCCCCTGGCTGCCTTGTCTCAAAGTCAATGTTTTTTAAAATCAGATTTTTGTTAACAGGTCAACAAGATTTGTACGCTTATACAATTATAACATTATGTCAGAAAACACCGGACTAAGGTTTCACAATCATACCCAGAAGTTTTGTCTCATTCTCATTTGTGCAATTGCGATTGAGTGGTGCTGGAATTGTATTTATTTCATTATTTAAGTTTTTTTATAGGCCAAAAACTAATTTAGCCTCTCAAGGTCTCCCTCAACAAAAGGCCAATGGGATTTTCACGTTGGATTTTTGATTATAGTGGTAATAAGATTTGCCAAATACACATTTATGATTCAAACACAAATTGTTCAGCAGGATGATCTCCACATATTAACTATTTTAATTGAATTTAAAAGATAAATGTAATCGTAAATATGTAAAGGTAAAGGTAAACATTTGATGTTTGACTATAAACAAACTACTTCCCGGTTGCATGACTTCAAGTCGACAACGCTACGTTAAAGGTGGACTTGTAGTCGAGTTGGGATGTTTTGTAGTCTCATGTACCCACTTGTTGCTGATTTGACATTCAGATATTCACCAGTGGGGTGTTTACTATAGCATTATATCTTGTAAAATAAAACGTCAACATATGGAAAGACTGTGTTAACCACAGAATGTGGATATAAAGCAATACGAGGAATAAGTAAAAACATGTGTCGTACTCGTACTTATTCCCTGTTGGGATTTTTTGTTTGGCTGTTCCAGTAATGCACCTCAAATCCTCAACATTTGTGTTATTCAGCTGCCCCCATTTCCCTATTGAGAACTGATGTGTAGATTTGGACAACTTGCAGATGCTATCCTTCCTTCTCTAAAGCTAAAAGCGTCTCGACCAACATGTCTGCCACTTTTTTATACCTCTTTGGTGTGCACACTCTTTTTCTCCTCTTAGATCCCTTCATTTTCTTCCCGCTCGGTAGATCCTATCTCTGATTGTTGTGTTGGTTTCATCTCTTAGTTTCCCTCTCTTTCTTTATTTGTACCTTTTTTATTGGAGCTTTTATGTTCAACTTTACAAGCTTTCTTTCTTTCCTTCTTCATCTTTTCGTATCTCTGCGTTCTACTTCTTGGTTTTACAAATCGATGTGAGTGTGTATACCTTCCCCTCCTTCTCTACCCTTATTGTGTTTATCTTCTCATCCCTCTCTTTCCGCTGGTAAAAATAGATGCCCCTGCACATCCCCAATTCCACTCGGTAAGCATGTGTAGTGCTGGATTGAACACATCTTTGGTGGAGATGTGTTCTCTTGTGGAGATTAAAGCATATCACTGGTGTTTTCTGGGTTCATTTGGTGGTCATTCTGCCCAAAAATAAGGGCTTATTATGTTAGTGTTTTTTATTTATTTTAGCTGCAGTACCTCTTATTGGTTGAAAAGCTATTCTGGAGGTTTTTGCTACACCGCCAATTTGAGAAAAGTAGGCCTGAGCTGAGTAGATAATGCTCATGTCTGTATCTGTACCCATGTCCACAGGGCAACACTACACACACCATCACACACAGCTTACTCACACATGCACAACACAAAGAGACAGAATGTTGATATATTCTGAATGGTTGTTAAGGAAAATTAAGAGTATAATAATCTGCTTAACCACTTTCTAAAGCAGCATTAGCTTTGATTACTCCATATGGAACGGTGTACAAATGACTGTAGAAAACATAATACCTGGTATCTAAAGAGTTTGAAGGGCATGCTAAATATAATGATATAGCATTGACATCATTTTGATAGTATTAGAGTTTCTAACTAGTTTTAACAATATATTTAAACAATACCGCTCTTTATTTTAATGTCTTTGGGGCTGTACTGTAGCAGTATAAAGAGAACTGGATACAGCGTTGCTCAGTGGCGCATAAATCCAAATAGCCTGACCAGTAGGAAAACACCCAAATACTCAAAGCATTTTACAACTTTTAGGAATTATTTAAATGAGGGTTATGGTAGAGTTTGTACTGGGTAGTAGATTTGGCCCCAAACAAGTTATCCGCTGACTTACAGACTTCTCTTTCCCAATGTAAGTGAATGGCAAAATGTTTATTTTGTAGCCCTTGACGTTACGGTTCCAGACACAGAACTTGTAGTACCAACATGTTACCACCTTTATTCAAAGGCTTGTTCCAGGCATGGCAAAACAGAACAGAACTTCCCGATCTGAAGCTAACAGAACATTAAGTCAGATGTTTGCAGGGCTAATTGGGACAGGTGAAACAAGTAAACAGACCATCAAAAACGGCGGGAAAACACGAGCAGGATTTAAAACCATCAAACTTCGCAAAAATAATTCAAGATACAGATAATCCAACACGAAAAATAACAACGTGTGGGGTTGTTTCTGACTCGTCAAAACCAAACATTTCCAATAACTCTTGAACTTTGTAACGTCTAATTAAAAAATGTATTAACTGTGTCAACTAATGAACTGAAAAAAGCAGTGTGTCTTTACCCTTGGAGGAAAATAAATATATCAATTGGAAATATAAAGGTGATATTTAATGAGCAAATGGATGGACACAACAAATAATTGTTTCATGGGTTTTTGCTCCACTGCATCTTTAATTTGTCCTCACTCCTTTCCTTTTTTCTCTCTTCATCCATCGGTCCCATTACGCCTTTGTTAAACGCTGATGTATGTGGAAAACTGAGACAGGAAGTGCTCTGCGGTTGTCCAAATATGGACGTAGATGACTACTCATTTGAGAAATATGATGTCAAGTCCCTCAGCAGGAAATATGCTGCCTACGCTTTCTTAATGAATTTTTGCTGGTGTGTGTGTGTGTGTGTGTGTGTGTGTGTGTGTGTGTGTGTGTGTGTGTGTGTGTGTGTGTGTGTGTGTGTGTGTGTGTGTGTGTGTGTGTGTGTGTGTGTGTGTGTGTGTGTGTGTGTGTGTTTTCTGTAAAAACCCACTATTTGTCAGGATTCACCAGAGGCATTGAAAATCCGTGTATCTCCTGACCATTTGTTTTCTCTTTATTAAACAAGTAAACGGAAGAGCGTCTGAGAGGCGTTTTTGCTTTTTACCTTACTAAATGTTCTAATGGTCATTGGAGCGAGGGGCGGGGCAAAACTCACGGAAGTGATTTCAAAACAAAAGCACTCGTTTGCTTGGTACGGTGATAATATTATAAATAAGGGGAAACAAGGGGAATTTAGCGATCACAACGAAAACAGCCGAGACACACATTGAGCCCAGAAAAGGAATGTTATTAAGGGCTGTAAATATAATAAGCCTTTGTCCAAAATGGACAACATTGTTAGGAGGTGTAAACTATGCAGCGATTCTGCACTGCGGTCACTCAGCCGTCTCTCGACTTTATTATTTTTTCTGCCATTAGTTCTTCTTGAGATTGACACTGTTGGACTCAGTAGGCGAGTAGTGAAACTACTCCCTCAAGTACTATGAAGTACTTTTACTGTGTACTTTTTGAGTACTCCTCTGTCAATATCCCCTCCTGAATACAAGAATGCATGTTTCTTTGCTATTTTGAATAAGCGTTAAAACACATTTCTTCATGAGACTTATATTGTTGGAGTATTTTAAGAATATATGGTAAACATGATATCAGCAATACTTCCAGTCAGTTCTCCAGCAGCAGCATTTTTACCCCTTGGAAAGTCTTTAGAGTCTGGCCTGGATAGCTGGTCTATCCTTCAGCACACTGACACACCTTGTCACTCTTGTTGGCCTCTTATGAAGCTGCTGTCTTTTGAATAGGACTATTTCTCTGCTCCTATTTCATTCCTCGCAAATTCTTCCATCAGTCCCAATCATTGCATGTTAGTCAATAGAGCTCCGAAAAATGTGTCCAATTCAATAAAATGTTTTTTTGTGACTGAAGTCCAGAGATAAATTATAGATGGTTTGATTGTGTAATTACAAGGTGAGAGAAAATAAATCCATATCCTCCTACTAAACTTATTTTATTTCCATGTTATACTTATACTTACTTGTATTAGAACATTTGCATGTTGAACTACACGCTGGATATCTTCACCAGTCTCAAGGAAATACAATAAAATAAATGGATTCATAATTTTTAAAAATTGATAAAAATGTATACATTAATAATGTTGTGTGCACACATTTCAAATTTAAATACAAAAGGAAAAAAAAGTTTACTTTTGAAATGATTTCTTACAAAAACCTTTCTAAATTATAGTAAATTATTAAAAAAGGTTTAGTCTATATACGTTTTTCTGCCTAAAATAGTTGAAATTGAACGTAAACTACATCAAACACCACATCCATGGCAATTAACCCATTTTTGCTCGCTATTTAAATTGACTTTGGTTGACAAATATTGATATTATATATTGATATTATATATATATATATATATATAGCATATCGTTGATGCAGTCTTTCTGAACACTTTTTAAATAAAATACTGCAAATGAAGAATATTTGTAATGTTCTGCACAGGTAGTGCCTTAACTTGAATTTGAAAACACGTGGCAACTTTATTAATACAGCAGATGAAAAGATTTGTGGAAGGATCCATTTTTCATGGGCTTCAATGGCTCTCTTGATAAAGGGTGTTTTATGGTTGCTTGTATTATCCTCAGATAGTGGTTTGTTTAAAAAAACTAGTGACTTTTGAATAAATATTGCAAAAAAGGGCTCCAAAAAAAGGCATATATACTGTATATCCTGGCCGGCTTAGCCAGTGTGTATTTTTTCAAGCACCACAAGATTCATAGTTTATAAAGTACAATTCTGGGCCATTGATTGTGTCATTTCTCCAAACACATACAGTACAAATGCCTGTTTTGAAGCCTTAAAATGGTGCAGGAAAAGGAAAGCAAATTGTTATAATGGGTGATGTAATGACAGACATAATATGAGGTCCTTGGCACTCAGACTCAAGAGGGGTCATTTTGTGATCATGGGGCATCACCCTTACAGCATCAGGACCAGTGGCGAGCCGTGACTTTTATACCTAGGCCCTCTGACCCTCCCCCCCTTCCCTCTTAAAAAGAAGAGATATTACGTCACAGCATATACTTCCACATTGAAATGACTTAGGCCTACCTTTGATGATCAAATCCCTTAAACACAAAGTCCATCCTCCTGTCCTTTTGGATGAAGCACTTGCGGGTCATTCAGCTGATCCTTTGCCACTGCAGTTTATCATTGTAACTCTATCTTGAAAATGACTCGGTTAATAATTTCGGAACGATGTCATCACTATCACTGAAGTGAGCCATCATGAATGGACTTATGATAATCATAAATCTATCGATCATAAATCTATCGATCATAAATCTATCGATTTGAGTTATGATTCGAAAATAATAAAAGTAGGGTAGACATGTGGATATTATCCGGCTGAACAAAACATGCATTTATCTAACAGGTTCGTTTTCCTACTTCCGGGTTTAAGGACGCGTCACTGCACCACTTGCATAGACCTCACAGCGGGCGGAACTTGTCCTAAATTTCGCGAAAATAAAGCCCTCCCATTTAGAGGGAAGATATGATTGGTCAATTGTACTGTCATTTGACATTACTCTCTCATTGAGTTACTATAGCTGGCCCTCTGTGAATGTAAAGAGAGACCAACAAGCCCTCCCGTCTTCACATAACTCGCAGAGACGGCATTTAACCCTTCACATTCCAACAGAAACTGAACAGGCAGATTCAAAGGATTTATTTCTTTGGAAATGTTATTTTAAATACAATTAAATCAAGTTATTTTGGTAAAGCTAATGAAAAATGTAACAACAAAAAAATATAAAAAATAATATTTAAAACATTATTTTTTTAATGTTTTCAAATATTATTTTTTAGAATATCTTTGGCCCTCACAGAGGGCCTAGAGGGCTCTGACGGCTCGCCACTGATCAGGACAATATCATAAGGAGTCAGACCATGGAAGTGTGCTGGAGGCGTTGACTGGGACTGATGGAAGGATGAGGCTGATGAGACTGAAGAATCTGCGAGGAACGAACTAGCGGCTGAGAAATAATCATATATTCGTCCAATATATGGACGTTCGTCCAAATCATCACTTCCTTTACTGAGAGTGGAGGTGTCCTGACAGTGAAGCCTGCACCGGAGCTGTCCTGAGAGTGGAGGCCTGCATGCAGACCCCTCTCGTTTTTTGGGACATTTTTGGGCGACAACCTTTATTATAACTTAGCAATCAGGTGCCAGGAAGAAGCTAAAATAAAAAAACAAGGTTAAAAGCCAAACAGACAAAGTTTGTTCCCGAAAAGAGTGAATGGTGGGTTAGGGAGAACTTCTAACCTTAACCATATTCAGGGGCCGTGCATTTCTGGTCTCATTGAGCTAGGGGTTAGGGGCCAACTTGAAATGTTGTGGTAACAAACTGCAGCTGACAAGATGCAGTCATTCTGCGAGAAACACATGCAAGAAGTTGCCCTAAATTATAAGCTTTTATAAAAAAAAGCCTTGTTTGGTACAGATCCACTTAAAAAAGAAACCATGACCAATTTAATATGTTTCAATGATAACTATAAATAATGTACCAAAGAAAGGTCATCCCCTTTCATATCGGGAATCATATCACAATTGCTTTAATCCTTAATGTAATCGCAATAACTTACATTTTAAGTAACACAATATCACATCTGCAAGTTGACTTAATCTGTGCTTTCCAACTGTTTTTAACTTTTAGTAAATATAGAAGTATAGCTCAGGAGTCAGGAGCTATTCTCCACCACCAATTGGCAATGCATCACTGGCTCCATTGCACTTCCTTCTGCACATTTCCCCTTTGCTTTCCCACAAGCACAAGGCTTACCATAACCGCCTGCATGCAACCTCAGTGGCCCGTATGGGATTGCTCAATCTGAGAAGCCAGAGGCCGCTTTGAACCAGGCACATTAACAGCAGTTCCACTGTAACTGCCTAGACTGACACCGTGAAGCCTAGGAGACAGAGCTTGATCTTCACCGCCAACCTGCATCATCTAATCCCTGAGTGGCACGCCAGAAACTCATTCTAAGAATCCCCTGCTACTCCTGCTTCTGGTTCATCTGCGGTGCACAGCTTAATGTTTCTGTAGTTCCACAAGAGATACCCCTGAAGCTTTGCTGGCATGGCCACAACCAGTGGTCTAAGTCATTTAAAATCCAGATTCCATTCCTACTCACTGGGAGAAATGACCACAACATATCATACCTTACACTTTCCAAGACAGAATTTGAAACACCCACAATTTAAATTAACAATGACAAACTACTAAACCTTGGGACTTACTGGAACAAAAGTATGCCTTGAAGCACCTTTCAGAAGTGCAAGCTAACTCTCAGACAATGTTGTTGCAAGTGAATGCTCTCTGAGCTCGAACACCTTTTCTTTCCAAGGGCATTCAGAGAGGGCTGTTAATCTGAAACTGAATTATTGTATTTCTGTTGTATTTCTTTTAACAAAGAGGTGGAGTTCTGACCTATAAACAGAGCAGTCAGCAGGATAACGAGAACCTAGTGGCCTGCTTTTCATTCAAACTTAGTGAAAGGATGTAGAATGGGCCAAGAAAGAACCCATTCCATTTTTAAAGTGAATGCACAAATGATTGTTCACTTTTAGAAGTGTAGTGTGTAGTGTGTCTGTGTCTGTGTCTGTGTCTGTGTGTGTCTGTGTCTGTGTCTGTGTCTGTGTGTGTGTGTGTGTGTGTGTGTGTGTGTGTTTTGTTGCTTTTAATATGTTAGAGACTTGTCTTATCAATAGCCACCGTCTAATCACCACAGTATCTAGGTTAAGTACAGATCACCACTGTATAGTGTGCTTGTGTGTGTGTGTGTGTGTGTGTGTGTGTGTGTGTGTGTGTGTGTGTGTGTGTGTGTGTGTGTGTGTGTGTGTGTGTGTGTGTGTGTGTGTGTGTATATGTGTGTGTGTGTGTGTGTGTGTGTGTGTGTGTGTGTGTGTGTGTGTTACCATACTGTATGTTCACCTAGAAACATGCATAACCAAAACCACAATAACTAAGCTTTTGTGTGTGTGTATAGCTCCTAAAGCAGTAAAGTACCTTTACGCCTCTGTGCTTGCCTCATAATACCTAGGAGTGTGACTAATCTAAATGTATCCATCAAAAGCTGCTGTCACTTCACACTCGTGCAGTCATAGACTGACTACTGTCAAAGATGATGTTTGTGTGTGTGTAAAATCTGCAGGATTGGAGTCAGCTCTGCTATTTATGTGAAGCGTTACAGTTTATCTATAAATAATCCCATTTAAACTTGTCACAGTTGTTATTATTGTGATGAGTAATTAGCCATTTTAGCATCAACGGGCATTCCTCTACTCTGGGGAGAGGACGGTTTGAACTCTGTTAGCACTGTGGAGAAAGTTTTTTCTCCATCTTTGAAGTGAGTTTACCTCAAATAAGACTTTTCATCACAGTTGTGTGGTTTTCAGTGGCGGAATGAAAACTCAGCTAAATTCAAGTACCTCAAAATTAAACTTAAGCACAGTACTTTAGATTATTATTAAAACCTTGCAAAAGATGCATTTTAAATATACAAAACATGTGTGATTAATTTGCGATCAGTCGTGAGTTAACTATGGAAATCATCTGATTCATCGCAATTGAATATTTCAATTGGCAGCCCTAAAATATATTATAAAGTAGTTCACTATCTCCATAAATGTAAGATAAATGCTGGCAAAGTTTGGTTTGTCAAAGAGCATAAATATAACAAACATCAGCAAACTTCTAAAAAAAATGTAAAGTAAGCAGAACAATCCTTTTAGCATTATTTCAAGTAACATTTATTTGGAGGAAACTTTTATGAATGGAATAAAAAGACCTGACAGCCAATACATGGAAAGGGTGTTTTCTAACCCTAACCTTAATTGCTCTTAAACTAAATGTTTATGCCTTGCTTCCATTGTTTTTCAAGTTGATTTAATCATGTTTTAGCAGTATTATTAGGTGCATTCTACTTTCAGAGAGCTATACAAGAGTACACATTCTATTGAAATCATACATGTATGCATGTATGCTCTTTCCCAGACTTTCATTTCTTAAAATATAGTTCATGAGTCTTGCTCAAAGGCTCCTTTGCTGCAGCTGGGGACATAAAAGAGTGTGTTAGCTTGTACGTTCTCTATTTATATTTAAAAATATGTTGCTGTTGTGCGGTGGGCTTTTGGGGGAAGAGAGAACTGGAAAACAGCAGTTGACCTGACCAAAACCCCAGTCTGTTCCCTTTGAAGTACTCCGTCTATTTATATTGCTATGACACGATGGGACCAGGGAACAAGGTAAACATTGAGAAAAAGCTTTATGCAACTTTAATACGCCCGCCTTTTATTATTCCTCATGTCTCTTGCTGTGATTCACCTTCCCCCCCCCGTTTCTTTTCCATGTTCTTTCCTTTGTCCGTGTGCACATTTCTTAAACATTAATGGTAGTGCTTTCTTTTTTAAATGCTTTAAATGTGACATTTGTGTGTATGTGTATTTGCGTGTCAAATGTGCTGCTTGTAAATAATGAAAGAGTGCGCTCATGTTTGGATCCATGTGAATTATTTAAGTGAGTCGGCACGCACACAAACGCACCGCTGCGATGCCACAGTTGTACCTGTCTCTTTCCGTCCGGCTCTGAGACTCATCTCTTTCGCTCCATGTGTCTCATTTCTTATTGACTACCTCGGTTTGAGAATGACAAGGTCAAGACAGCTTTTGTCAGGAAGTAAACATCTCAGTGGGCTGGCTTGGAACCAGCAGTTTTGGAATCTTTTTCAAACTCGACCAAGTCAAAAGTGCATCCTCCAAAGAGGAAAGTCTTAATTTAGAGACTGTGAGAACAGGATGGGGAGTAAAGTTCCCGTGGAGGAGTCCATTTTTACTTCAAGCATACTAGTGTTCTGTTATTTTTATGCACTTTCATTCATAATTGTTTGGAAAGGGGTAGAGAGGATGAAATGAAGAAGTGATCCGAGGTGTGGAGCGGGTTTACAGAGAGGTTAGAAGTAGTGCAGTTCCTTGAGAATATGAGATCAAGGACATTTCCAGCGTTATCAGTTGGTGGGGATGGAGACAGTGAGAAGGCAAAGGTGGTTAACAGAGATGTTAGTTTGTCTATCTTCCCTGTCTGGAGGTTGAAGTCTCCGAGAAGTACAGCGGGAGGGCCAGTTTCAGGGATGTGTGAGAGGAGATTATCTAATTCCTCCAAGAGGTCCCCCAAGGCGCCTGGTGGACGGTAGAGAACAACAGTGGTTAATTGTATAGGATGGGTTACTGTGACGTCATGGAATTTGAAGGTGGAAGGAGTGAAGTTAGGTAGTTGGTAAACAGCTCCATTTGGGAGAGAGCATTTGAACATTTTGGTGATACCTAGGATTTCCACAAAATGCTACATGTCAAATGTAAAGATAAAATGTGCTAACAAATGGACCAAACCAAAAGCAAACATGGTAAACTTTAATTTAATTTACTTTTTTGTACTTACAAGTAACATAGTTGTTTGCAAAATTTGAAATGAAGAAAATGAATACTAACTGTACCCTGATACCCCTAACCCTTTATCATCAACTCCAGGCTGTCCTCAAAGAACTGGCTAAAGCAAATGTCTCTCAGCATTTGCTCATATTTGAAAATCTCTTAAACCATGTGTTAAACCTTGTGTTTTCTTTCCCCATTTATAATTAAACTATAACTTGCACCACAAAAACCGAACACAAATACAGTAGAAGCTGTATGTGTACCCATTGGCGTTGTAGAGTCATTTTTAATTACCAGCAGTTCTTAGATAAGAACAATCTGTCCCCATGTATCTAACATTGCTGTTTGTTTCCAAATACTGCAAGCACAATGAGATATAATATGATTGTGTGGACCAAAATATTATTCTTCTTTTCTTAATTGCAATCTAACATCTTGACAATTACCTAATTTGACCACATTGCAGATGTACTGATTTAGGATTAAATTACCTCAGCACAAATTGTAATTTTGGAATATATCTCAGGATGATTACCGGTTTATATCTCATTCAGGAACGTTTGAAGGAAATATGAATGAGTAATGTCACAAATAACCAGGTTGTTTGCCTTGGAAATCTAGTTGGATGGAAATAGAACATTCAAGTAATTCACATTCAAGGTAACAGTGAGAACCAAAGGGGGCTGTAAGGGATTGTCTGGATGCTTGTTAGAGACTGTATCCGTTTGATTGCATCTGCACCAACACAGAAAAAAAGTCAATAGTCGACATGTGAGGGGCTGAAGAAGCTGCTCTTCCTGTGAGAAATATCCTTTCTGTGAGATATCCCTTTGAGAATTCATCCGTTTTATTCTTAATTGTTTGGAAGATGAAACATGGCTGCTTCTCGGTTATCATTTCAGCCTCCCTTTCCGAAGAAGACTATTTTCAGACGCCACACACACACACAGAAACTGACAATGTCTCATTCCAAGCAAATGCCATAATGTGTTTGCCATGCCCTCCCACAATGCTTTGCTCCGTTGGCCAACCTCATTTACCGATCTGCATACAAACAATCAAAAAACAAGGTCTTTGTGAAAGGTCTGTGCAGATATGCATATGTGCGCTGTGCTTTGTGTATTCTTATGTAAGCATGCGGCCTCCTCTAGCCTGGAGGTGATGATGATGGAAACTGTTTGTCATCCTCCCACGTCTCTTTCTCTATCTCTCCTTCTCTTTCTCTATATATCCTGTTCTTTTTTTCATCCATTCAATTATAAATGTGCTTTATGGCAAAACAAAGGCATTTCCAGACTAACATGTACCAACAAGAAGATTAATTAGTGCATGACTTTCAAACGCATATCTATAACATTCGTATGCTGCGGCTTTGTTGGTATAACAGTGACACCATGTCAGATGTTGCGAGTGAATGATCACCGCAATGTCTGCAATAGCAGATGAGAAAATGCCTTATTATGTTTCAATGAGGGCTACAACTATTTTGTTTAAAAAGAAGCGGAAAAGAAAGAAAATTAAAGAAGGGAAACATATGTATTTCATTACAAATCCCAGGTAATGTCTTTGAATATCTTGTTTTGACAGTTCTAACCCCAAAAATAAGATTGCCATCTTGTTTTTGGGGGACCACATATATGTGACTAAGATCATCCATCAAAAACAAGGAATCTGGTTGTAATTAAGACTCTTTAAATGAGTTCTTTGTCAGTTATCATTTGTATGAGGTACCAATAATGCATTTGTTTTAGACATTTGAAAAGTTGGCTTCCTCGACACTTGAATGGACAAAGCATCGTCTCTTGTCTCCATCAGTATTTGGTGATCTTGATTTGCCTACTACTGTATTTCCCTCCATTACTGTCAATGTCTGTCTCTCAAATATTCTATTATAAAAGAGCCTGACCCAATTTAGACTTCTCAAATAAAATATTCATTGCCCATTTCAAATTCATGATTAATACTTTTTGTTCACCCTAGAGAAACCATTATGAAAATAAATCTGTTCTGACTATCTTTTTTTCAACTATTCTTTTGATATTTGTTCTGATCTTATGTATAGAAATCTCAGTTTGGCCAGCTTCCTTTTAAAATTATATGAATATTCTGTTAAATCTTACTTGAAGGAATCCCTGTGGAAATGTCTGGACGGATTTTTTGGACAAACATTTTCCGTTCGACTTTATGTAAGGTGGTTGTTATTGAAATTAAGCACAATGTCAAAGCTCCTGAAATCTACTGGACATATGTATTGAGTCATGTACACACTGTGTTGTTTATCGCACGGGACCCACTACCAAACGGCATGCTGGGTACTAAGGATGGGTATTGCGTTATTCCGTGTAGAAATACTTTATTGATACACAGAAGGTCAGGTGGATTGGCAGGAAGTTGGTCGGACAAAGATGAAGACATCAGAGAATTCAACAAAAATGTGCTGTAAAACATATCTTAGTAGACAAATTGAATGTTAACTAACTGCATCATTTCCGGAAAAACATTAAGAGTATTGTGTGTGTGTGTGTGTGTGTGTGTGTGTGTGTGCAACCCGTTCTCACTCCCAACCCGTCACATGTTGACGGTCGGTCAGGGCCCCTCCCCGTCACTCCATTACGGACAGGGTACCCCTTGAGAGTCAGTTTTCAATGGGCAGGGCGTCCCTATAGAGCTCCCTGAACGTTGGTAATAGAGGGGTTGGGATCGCGGCAAAATGCTCTCCGAAGATCCATTCTCACAACGTTTATCAACCTTTTTCTTACTCAATATCAAGCCGCACTTATTGTTTTTACTTCTTTATTTTAATTGAATAATGTAGGACTTTTGTTGCCGTCAGAATACTGAAATCTGTATTGTTTCATCATTTTTTCCTTCTAATTTTGTATTCTTTTCTAAACCACACACTGTTATTTACTCAACAATAAGACATAATTATCCTTGTGTTTATTTATTTGTTTGTTTAATAAAAACAAGTTGGAGTCCGTCAGGACCGAGGGCCGGAGCAGCTCATAGTAGTTGCTTTAGAGAATTTTACTCCCGGAAGTAAGTATTCTCTCCGCTTCGCTTGACAAACCCTGTGATAGTCCTCAAGCTCTGTGATTGGATGTTTGAGTGTGCGCCAAGGTTTACGCCAAGCTTCGAACTCGAAATGGGATGGAACCACGGCAGACTGTCCAAAACTGGATTTCAACGGGTCCACCACGTCCCCCCTCCCCCACCCCATCCCCAGAACTACACATGCTGGCTATTGTGTGTTTTGCAACATGCTCTATGGCACGTCTCTACTGGGAATTGTAGTTTTAAAAGACGTTTTCATATTTCCCATAATAAGAAGTTGCCAGTATTAAACTGTGTACATCCCTGGAGGTTTAGGGGATAGGAAACACTCAAAACATATCATTAATAAATGGGTGAAAATTGGTTGTGTCCATAATGGGCAGCATTAATATATACCCACATGACAGCTAAGGTCAGAAGAGCTTTATTTAACAGATGGTCTTATGTCTGTGACCCCTCCTGTTGTTAATTGATAAGCCTGAAACATGCACTTGTCAAGGTTCAGAGGCAAATCTGGCAGTAGCCACCGATCATCTTAAGATAAGATATACTTTATTGATCCCAAGTTGGAAACATTTGCATTACATCAGCATGTGTAACAGTTGTAAATATGCAGTGGTGTTTATTTGTAAATCATTTAGTATAATCACACAAATTCTGTGTTTTATATTTAATAATTCTGTGTTATTTATTGAATGTTTTTCTTATTCAAAATAAGACCTTAACCTAAAGTACTCTTTAATGTTTAAATAAAGCGTTATTAGTTTGTCTGTCTGTGTCTCCTATTAATATCTAATAATAAAAATAATACATTTCAATAACGTGCTTTAACCACCAGGTGTCCCTTTATATCAGCTGTGCACCGTTTTGGTGTATATATACCAATATACTGATTGGATCAAATATAAAAGTCAGCCGAATTTGTATTGATACTGCAAGGAGACTTATATTGTGAAGAGAAATTGAAGATTTTGTTTAATTGATATTAATAACATTTGGCTGCAGTTGTTCCTGTTTGTCTAGAAGTCTTCTCATCAAGGCTCTATAAATAGAGAACTACGGCAGATATGTAATATTTAATGCAGCCGAACCGTGTATTACAATGCCGTTATGTGATGACCTCCAAAGAGAAAAGCAAGCAAACTCGGAATAAAGTATTATTTTATTTTAAAAAAATGTTTTCGGATTGCACATCAACAGGATGTCCGGTTAACTAAAATGTCCGTGTGGAACAATACCCCAACCCATAGGTCCGTGGGTGAACAATGTCAATCACCACATTACACACATCCCTTCACACGTACCTTTTAATTTACATTAAAGTATTTTGTGAGGCCTTCTAAAATATTTTAAAATATAATTAGGGTTGTAGTTGAAGAGTTTGTAAATTATTGCGTTGCACAATCGCACAACGGCACGTCCATTAATTCCACAACCACACACATGGATTAACATCGATTTAATACATTAATGTAGCCTTTGTTTCTGCTAAAAGAGGTGTCAACCAGCTGGGGCAACAAGAAAATCGGCAAAATAGAGTGTGAAAAAATGAATAATTATTATATTAATATTGACAATAACAACTGACCGTCAGGGAGTGTTCTCATGGCGTCTATTATCAACGCTATGGGAGGTCTATGAAGGTCACGGGACGCCCTGCCCGTTGAAAACTAACTTCCAAGGGGTACCCTGTCCGTAATAGAGTGACGGGGAGGGGCCCTGACCGACCGTCAACATGTGACGGATTGGGAGTGAGAGCGGGTTGGTGTGTGTGTGAATTTTCTGACAGATATTGTGATTGTGATTCGATTTGCGATATTTGTTTTTAAGCGACCTAAAGGAAGTTTATTGTAAAATGCGGCCATATCTCCGGCTAGGAAGGTCGCATCAAAATGCTCCCGTCTCTAGCACCCCCGCAGCGCGAGCTACGAGTGAAAGAACTAAATGAAGCTTCCGTTGGATTGCTTTACAGTCAAGCTTCAGTTCAAGATTCACCCTGTAATAGATGTAAAACATGTGATGGAGCATTACTAACCTAACTCAGATGGTTTGTTTCACCAAACCATCTAGGAAAGCTCCACTGGAAGCCATTTTGAAAAGTTTTTCAAAAATACTTGGCAGGTGATTGGATCAATCTGTCTATCACCTACTATCATGGGCCACTTCTGATTGGTTAACAATGACTGGTACATGTGGAGCACAGCACTTCTGATTGGTGTGGATGACTGACACAAGAAGAACAAAAAATGTGCATCATTTAAAATCTCGATTTTGATTTAAAATCGGTTAATTGTTAAGCCCTAGTGTGTGTGTGTGTGTGTGTGTGTGTGTGTGTGTGTGTGTGTGTGTGTGTGTGTGTGTGTGTGTGTGTGTGTGTGTGTGTGTGTGTGAGAGAGAGAGAATGCATATCTCAATCTTTATTTATTTATTTATTTATATAGTACATTTAAAACAACCTCAGTTGACCAAAATGCTTTACAGGGAACAAATACAATATAGAATAACACAATAGGAGTAAAATAATAAAACGATAATTAAAGACAAGATACAAAGCACAATAACTAGACACATATAAAAACCTCAAAATATCATGTTCAACTAGTATTAAAATATCTGCCACATTTGGTCTCAGTAGGGATTCGGACCTGATTGCTTGCAGAGTGCTTTCTTTTGTGGAAATGTCGAGGTGAATAAAGTACATTTGTCCTGACAAGATTAATTTGTGGGATTTAAAACCAAAATGAGTGGATTCAAATCTGTTTATTTGCAAGAAATACACACTGGTCAGATATTCCTCACGTTGCAACATCGGAATGTCTTGTTCTTTATTCTTTATTAAAGCATACCAAAGTTTTCTTCCTAGTATGGTTGTGTTTCATATGTTACAGTGTGGACTGACGTAATGAACTTTAAGTTTAAAGGGCCCTTCAAAAAACATCGTTCAAGTCCCAGAAAGACCAAGTGCTACCGAGGTGTCCCTGAGCAAGGCACGGTTCCCTACACTGCTCCCTGGGCACCGCACATAATAGCAGCCTACTGCTCCTAACACTAGGATTGGTCAAATGCAGAGACCACCTGAATTTCCCCACAGGGTTAATAAAGTTCATCTCATCTTACATTTATTATTAAAAATATGTCATCTTTACTTACTGGCTAGGCCTACAGAACAGTAGAGTTTACAAATGCTGTTTTAGTGTAATACATGTCTAAATGAAACCCAAAAAGAAAAATACAGGTAATATGTATACCTATAATATTGATCTTTATTTTAAAATGTCTGGTATGTATGGCATGGTTTATTTAAGAATGTATGGTAACATAGTAATCCCCATTTATTTGTAAAGATACCAGTATTCTGATCACACATTTAGTTTACGTATATGTAACTGTAAGGGAATACAGTTACCTTTGTTTTGAATAATGAATATGTTACATATCCTTCACTCCCCAAGCCTCTCCTTCCATCCTTTACACACAATTTAAATATATATATTTCACATGGGATAAATGTGTTATTTAAAATCCATCATAAATGTAATGTAGGCATGGCAAAACACATCAAGGTTGTCTGGGATGAATAGAGAAGAAAAGCATCTGCTTTTTCAGTGCAGTCTCATGGAGGACATTGTTGTACCCCGCATCTAACGCCTTTGAAGACATTTTCACAGCTATTTGCTTTGCAGCAGAGGCTCTGACCCTGGAGTGGTTGCTTGCTGTACGTGTAATCACAGTGAGACCTCGTTGAGAGGGTGCTGGTGTGTCTGTACATTTCCAGACAAACCTTGAAACTATGCTGGAGTGAAAGTATGAATGGATTTTGTAGGATTGTTGCACGTAACATGATAAAAAAAACACACCCGCACTAAGTTGAGCTGTATTTTCGTTATCCACATTAACATAAATATCCACACATGAACAAAAATCTTTCCGTCATGGTCAATAAGTACAAAGTACAGCCTGATTTAAGCAAAAACAGAAAAAACTGACACATAATTTGTATTAATGTATAGTTCATTAACATTCTGTTCATTTCGATGTGTTATTTTGATTTAGCGGGACTTTGTCATTTGGCTGAGTTGCTGGGAACATAGAAGATTTGTCACAATCAAAGTTAGTCATCTCTGAGTGACTTTTACTGTACAGCAGTGGAGTCCAGTGCAGATACAGTGAATACACGTTTACATTTAATAACAAACAAAAAAATAAATCAAGAGAAAACAAACTGAAAATGTATCTAAACTAAACACGGCTTGGTCTCTTCCACTATGAAACCCTCTTCTAAAAACGTGAGACGAGGTAAAAAAACAACAAATATGAAATACACAAGTATTATTTTATCATTATGCTTATTATGTTACTCAGTCTGATCTCGCACCACAACGGCAATGTTGAGTAAATAGAGTCGTTGTGTGTAAACTAACCCTTGACAAACAACCTTTGCTGTGAGGACATTTTGGCCAGTCCACACAGGGAAGATGCTAGGACTAGCTCCTTTGGTCTTAATAATGTTTTGTTTGAATTGAAGCAAATGTCCCTATTGACATAGAACACTCAGAAGAGTGTGTGTGTGCAGGGACCTTTTGATTTATGATCACCTCATAACATTTAGGATGCGGGAGGATGTTTTTACTATCGTGAATCTCAATTATTTTGGCCACGATGATATATTGTGAAATTTGAATATTTTCCCATGCCTTATTGAAATTGTGAAAACTGCAGCAGCAGAAAACATGTTTTTAATAAGCTGTGAACTTTTAAATAATGAGACACTCCCAGAGTTCCTTATATCTCCTAATAACGCCTTTAAATCCTAGTAGTTCCTCCTTTCATATTGTGAAACACAGTGTGCACAATTTGTACTTATCTGTGAGGCTAAAATCTCTTCTTTCTGTGTCGTGGCAAATTCGACAATTGATGTGTGTTTTTTGTTTTGTATCCACACAGCCAGTGGACATGTTCCTCTGACAGTACAGACAATTGCTTTAACCACACACACACACACACACGCAAGAATCCACATATTGCTATTGTACATATGCATTCACAGCACCTGCATGTTTTGCTTGGCTTGATATCTGAAAGCACCTTAAGGCTCATAGTATGCAGTTACTTCCTGTCTGTGTGCTTCTGCCAGAATTGGGGAGTTACTGAGTGATTACATGTAACGGTATTACGTTACTAAGGGTACAAACAAAGGAGTATTGCAGGATTGCAATGTTACTAAAAATAGCATATAGTGCTTATTGTAAATGGATTCCATTTGAATTCCTTTGTGTAAGCTGTATGCCTAATGCCTGAATCTGCTTTATGGTTTCACTTCCTTTGTTCTTTTTTTTTTATTCCATAGGTGAACCTATATGTTCATAAAATAGTGTCAGCTCAGATTTTATTTCTGCGTTTTTAAACTGTGGTATGTGCTCATGTGTTTTGTTGTTGGTGGTGGTATGCTTCATGAAAGACAGGTTTTCCTATCAATACAAAAGTTTACATTTTTAAATGTACCCTCCCAACCCTGTGCTTTAAGCTAATGCTAATTGCTAAAAATCAAAAGTTGGTTTACTTTAAAATGATATGTCATTCTATACTATAGCAAGGCTAAATACTTATTGTATGCAACTGTTTTGTGCAATCCCTAAGCACCCCCAAGAAATATGTTTTTTTTAATTAAATGAAATTATAAAAAATATTGATTACATCAATGCAAATGTGAAACAAAAACATAAAGCCAACACAGGTGATTTGACTTGGCCAATGGCCAGACTTCCTGTTAGCTGGAGCGCCAAATTATTTGCTAACAGCAATGTGACAAATGGATCGTTTTTTAGTCCTTAAACGTCCACGTGTGGACACTCAATCAAAACAACCTGAAAGCGAGAGGGATTCTGCACATAATAGGCCTCGTGAGTACAAGTAGCTTACTTCTGGCTCTGTGTTTCATTCAAGCTCTGCTCTGTGTGTGTGTGTGGCGCGAGCCATTTTGTGCGCGTGCGCAAGCACCGTTGGGTCTCTACCGGAGATCGTTGTGGTTAGCATCTGGTGCTAGCTAGCCAAGCTAACGGATATAAGGAGATTTTTCAACAAAAAGTTGGAGGGAGAACTCTCTCCTGTCAGACTGAGAGTCTCAGATAACCTCAGCTCAGGTGAAGTAAAGGACTCTCAGTGTTTAGTCTAGTTATCTCAGTGGGTCTCAAACTGTTTGTTTTAAAAAGGAGAGTGATTTGTAAAATATCTATAAAGAAATAGTAAATCTGTTTACAGTTCTGTTTCATATGTATGTTGAGAGATGTATCCATAGATCTCTTCATTTTGCTCTCAAAGTGCAGCAGGTTGATGCTTTTAACTTCAATATTTAAAAAAAAATCTTCCCGGGGGAGCAAGCTTTACCCCTGCTTACACCTATATGCCGTGAGCTGATTACAGAGCCTTAATTGTAACAGTCGCGGCTACATTGTGTGTGCGTGTGGGGAGTGTTGCAGCAGTAGAAAATTCAACTGTAGCGCTGGTGCATTGATGGGAAACCCTTAAAGTTTCAGCACCCTCTATGAAACGTCAAGGTACCCCACAGCACCCCCTAGAGAAAATCTCTGGCGCCGCCACTGCACTCCAATGACACAGCTTTTTATTTTCAGACTTTTTATTTCAGCAGTTTACTTGAACCAAATGTCCAATTGCTGATGGGTCATTTTGTGAAGGCAAACACCTCTGAAAACAAGAAAGATGCATTTAGAACTTGCAAATTATCAAAAGTAAATAAAGCATGTAAACAATACACTTGTTTGGCAACTGCTGCCTTAATTGTGAATATGTTACAAATAGATTGGTCAGACTAAGCACAGAAATATCCATTTTAAAAACATGAAATTATTTCTTTAAACCCAAGTTCTTTTAAAATCTCAGCAGATTTCTTTAACTGGACTTTACTAGAAATGTTTTTAACAAATCAAATGAATTATATCTAAAAAAAAAGAACATATTCTTTCCTCCTTTTCAACAGAAAAGGAGATCAAAATTAAGATTAGATCAAATTAATTATTTATAACAAGAAAGATGATTTCCCTCCATTTTAGCAGGAATATTCAGTGGATTAAATTAACAGCATCTTATTAGAAAGGTTTTTAATAAATCGAAGTTAATACTTTTTAAGAATATATATATTATTGTATTTATTTATTTATTGTTCTTCTTCAATTCAATGTATTTAACCTCCTAAAATCTTATTCATTTAACACCTATCAGAGTAGGCCAATTGCAGGATGTTATATTATAACTAAAATAGGTCCTTATTTTACTTATCCTTTTGACAATTAATAACACAGTGCCTAAGCTCAAAATGTTCTGCAAAATTAGCGCACCAAATTGAAGCTTAAATATATAAACAATGACAGACACAGTTCTAAAAAGCACACACGCAAACAATTTAACAGAACATAAACATTTTAGCGCACCGCGTCTCTGCGGAGCTCTCACACAACATTATGGATCTGAGTGTCTTACCGACTGTCTGTCCTGACTTGGTAGAAATGCCTCCTGTCTACACCTTTCAGTCTACCCAGCTCGCATGCACCAAATATTTAAATCCTTCTTCAGGATGCAGCACTGGGCTCTGTGATTAGGGTGATTACACCCAGCTTGCCAGAGGAGGCAGGACCGCCTGCGATCATTTCACTCTCGTTTTCTATCCCTATGAATTGGTAATTTGTATTTAAATGAAACATATTTGTAACGCTAATGATTTAATTTCTTGATATGTATTTATATATATTCTTTTTCGAGTAGGCCTACTTGTAATCTGTTTTTATTTTATATTTATTAAAGCCTTTACAATATGTGTTCAACATGTAAAGGAGGGCAGCACAGAAGTATTATGCAAATAATTAGCAAGCATGAACAGCTCTTTAAGTGCTTTCACAAGGCTTAATCTTGTTTGATATTAAAACAAAGGTGAAAAGGCCAAAAAACAGACAAAGACTCCTTGAGGATTATGCTATAAGCTTATAGTGGAAGCTCAATTTGAGTTGTTGATAGACACCATTAACAGAGAAGATGTGATCTGAACAGCTGCCTGTGGAGACTACACTTTATTAAGCTTGCGAGAGAGAACGTAGACATGCACATGTTCAGGTTTGTGTCTTGGAAATGATCTGGAATCGCACATTTAGATGGTAGTAAAAAAATGTTGGCCTTCAGGAAAATGTGAATAAAGAACAAAACCTGAAACCGTCCCTCTTCTTTGCTGGCCAGGTGAGGCTGTACTCAAGTACACGTCCTAATTATCTATAGTGACAATTTCAATATAGAGATTTTTTACGAGTTAGAACTAATCAAAACTTACATCTAAGAATGATGAACACTGTATTAGTTGCACATGCTTTGGGTGAGAAACCAAAGATGTTGACCTTGTGATAGAATCAAGTGGAAATTGCATATCCTTGCTAAATGTTAAACTTTGATTGTAAGACTTTCACATTTCAAACCATCCACTGTAGCTCCATCACCAGGTTGATATTTTGGCTTAGAAAGACTTAAGTCAGAATCAATTAGAGCCATTATGTTAGTGAAACGGCTGCAGCTGTGTATACCAGCTGTTACAAAAATTAAAATAAACAGTATTGGCACATCAACAATCGGTATAGTGATTCTAACGGCTCCTACACACGACGGCGCGCGTTGTCGCTTGCCGGCGGGGGGGGCTGAAACTCGACCAACAACCAATCACATTAATCTCCCGCCCTGGACACACAAGCACGCAGTTTGATTGGCTAGAGCTTGCACTGGCATATGATTCGATTGGCTAACGCCTCCTTCGAGGCGGCAAAAGTAGAACATTGCTCTACTTTTGCAGCCAACACCGCGAGAGAAGCTACGCTTTGCTCCCACAATGCAGTTCGGCGAATCGTGACGTCACCCCATTCAAAGTGAATGGGCAGAAGCGTTGAAGCGTGTGTAGGGGCCGTAATCCTACACTCTATGAATCCTACTGCTATCTGTTATCTATATTAAAGTATATTTTACATGGTGTAATGCAGTTGAAATAGCATTTATCCAGCCCAAATGATGGACTACTTTACATTCCATACGGTGTATTATGTTTTAGTCGCTCCAAGAATCCCTGATCCCTTATGAAACGGGGGGTTATGTATTGTAACTCTAGTTATATAAGCACAGGCGGAGCCCTCTACTGGACTCTATGGGTACTACTCTCTATCATGTCGTGCGTGCATTCACCTACTGAGTTACGTAAACGTAGCCGGCCAATCGGGGCGAGCCTACCTGAATGCGCGCGCAGGCCCACAGTATATGAGGCGGCTAAGCCCTACGTCCGACATCCTACACCCTCTTCAGCGAGCGGCATAGGAAAGACAGGGCCCCTAGGTCAGTGGTTCTCAAAGTGGGGGGCATGACAGGGTGAGAGCGAGAGACCAGGAGGAAAAATGTTTATTAAAAAAATAGATATATTGATTCGAAAATAATATGATACAGTACTATTACGTCTGGGTATCTGTTTTTCATTACAGCTCGGCTCTGTGTGTGTGTGGAACGACCCATTTTGTGTGCGTGCGCGAGCGAGAGAGAGAGAGCGCACCGGTATGGGAGATCATTGTTGTTAGCTTCTGGTGCTAGCGAACTACGCTAACGGATATAAGGAGTTTTTTCAACAACAAAAATAAATAAACTTTAAAAGGGGAGTGATTTGTAAAATATCCATTAAGAAAAAGTAAATCTGTTTACAGTTCTGTTTCAAATGGGTGTTGAGAGATATATCCATAGATCTCTTCATTTTGCTCTCAATGTGCACCAGATTGATGCTTTTAACTTCACTATTTAAAAATCTTCCCAGGGGAGCTTGCCCCCGGACCCCCCTATGTGAGGTCCACACACCACCTATAAAAATAGCACTTTACCCCTGCTTACATCTATATGCCAGCTGATTATCGAGCCTTCACTGTAACAGTCACGGGTACATTGTGTATTTGCGTGGGGATTGTTGCAGTAGAAAATTCCACTGTAGCGACCGGTACATTAATGGGAAACCCTAAATGTTTGAGCACCCTCTATGAAACGTCAAGCTACCCCACAGCACCCCCAAAATAAATCTCTGGCACCGCCACTGAGCCTGACTATTTTTTTTTTCTCCAAAGGGGGGGCCTGACAGAAAAAGTTTGAGAACCACTCCCCTAGGTAGAGGGCTCCGCCTGTGCTTATTTAACTAGGGTTACAATACGTAACCCCCCACTATATCTTCACAGGCTTGAGGAGCCCCGATGTATAAACGCCCTGTCGTCCAACAACATCGGCCCATCACACTGCCCCTGACTGGCTTTTGGCTAACATCCACCGCATCCCCACTTCCTCCCATTCGGTTGTAACCGTGGAGAAGTCGGGGCCTCAGCTTGGATAAGGCACACTCACACACGCTTACCTCGTGTAGAGTGTGCATGGATGATAGTGGGGAGGGCTCGTCCAGCCCTGTATTGGGCTGATTGCGCACCATGTCTCCCGATTCCCTAAGGAGCATGGGAAAAGACACAAGTGCATTATATCCAGGCGGGGGGGGGGTCAGATACCTACTGACCCACAGCCCTCCCCACCCCTCTAACCAGTCATGTGTTGCCCCGGCAAGCACAGACGACGAGAAGGAGCCAGATATGTCCAAGAGATAACGCTTTATGGCGTAGACCAAGACGCCGCCTTGCATATATCTTCTAGACTCACGCCGCTGAATAAGGCTGTTGACACAGCCACAGCCTGTGCAGAGTGTGAACGGACCCCAGTGGGGAGGGCTCTCCCCGCTTCTCAATAGGCATGTGTAGTGCACTCGCAGAAACATCCTGTCAGGCGCCTCTTGGAGAGAGCTTTTCCAGCCACACCATCCCCCAAGCACACAAACAGCTGTTCAGTGCGCCTAATGTCAGCTGTGCGCTCTACATAACATGCTAGCGCACGCACTGGGCAGAGGAGGTGCAGTTTAGCTTCACTGGCCCCAATATGGGGTGGAATATTAAATCCATCTAACTGAATAACCCTTGACCTGAGCGAACTCCTTAGGCTCTTGGGAGCAAAGGAGGGGTTCGGTCACTCTTTCCTCCTCCAAGCGGCAGAAGCGCTGCGTGACCATGGTGACCGACCCCTTTCGTGGAAGGTGGAGATCATCACGGTCCTTTTTGGAAAGTGCCGTGAGTCCCTACCACACGTGGCCTGATCCAACTGTGGCCAGGGACAACACGCGGCCAGCTGTGGCTGCCACACCATGGACCAGATTATTCATCAGTCCGATGCAGTGGTCCACACAATCTTCCTGAGACAGGGAGGCGGGGGCTTCCTGTTGAGGAGTAATCAACGAAACCCCTAACACGCCCAGCTTATTGGCCGCCGTGGGCCAGCTGTGCCCCGAGCTGGAATATGTTATCCAGATATTCCAAGGCCTCACGGTCACGAGGCAGGGGTGTTCTCCCCTCCGCCCAACCTGCTGCCTGGGGGAGCAGATGGGCCGTAAGGCTCTCATCAAAGGAGGGCACACCGGGACACGTTGTGTCCGAGTGGCCCTGCACCCTGAGCAATCCCGCCATGCCGGCCACCGGAGCTCTCACCATCACCAGCGGAAAATCCTGGCGGGCAGATCTGTGCGGTGGACCCTCGTTGACACCGGACCCAGAAGCGCACGACAGCGAGAAGTCCTCGTCTTCCTCCTCCTCGACAAATGGGGGCGCACGGCCCACCGGAATGGCAAACAAGAAGGGCACCTCCTCGGCCACCTCCTGGTCATCCATCTCCACCACCTTGAGGTCCTCCTGGTCCTGTGCCTCGTCCGGCGAGACATAACGTGCCTGCTCGAAATGGTTCAGGCGATGTTGACGTCTAAGCCGCGGGAGCGCCCGACAGGCACTGCAGGATGTGGAATGTCCGCCACACTCCACGGCGTGATCAGCCCCTTGACACTTGAAGCACCATCAATGAGGATCGACACCCGCAATCAAGCCAGGGCAAGTAGGGCAAGGCTGAGCTTCCAGGAGTGGTGAGTCCATTATTATTTCTTCTTCCTTGCTTCTTACTTCCGTTTGCTGCTTCTGTTCAGTTGTCTGCTCGCTGAAGAGAAAAAGGAAGGCGGTCAAAGGGCGTAGCTGCCTTATATACTGTGGGCCTATGCGCGCATTCAGGTAGGCAGGTTAACTCAGTAGGTGAATGCACGCACGACATGATAGAGAGTAGTACCCATAGAGTCCAGTAGAGGGCAGAGCCTGTGTGAGATATAACAATGATGTGAGGAACCATTTTACATCAGATACTTTGCAACTAGAGGGATGCAAGTGTTGTGTGAGTACAACATCATCTGATAGGTAGTAATGGATGGAATAAGACATGTTTTGAAAATAGTGCCGTGATGTAATGGTGCGGAAATAGCGCTGTAGACCAGATATTACACAGCACCACCCTGAATCAGGCACTTAATGCACCGCTGTTTGTCTCTCACCACCAAGATCTCCTATTACAAACCTCCCTCTCTCTTTCCCTTTGACTCCTCTCTTACCCGGTCATAATGCATATGAGTATGACTTGGTAAGTGTTTATAACTTGATCCAAAATCAATACTCAAGTGGTATCTCCCTTCGTCTGGTGTACACTTTTGTGTGTGCCTCAAGCATGTCTTTGTGTGTTCGGTTTTAGTATGTATGTGTGTGTGTGCGTGTGTGTGTGTGTGTGTGTGTGTGTGTGTGTGTGTGTGTGTGTGTGTGTGTGTGTGTGTGTGTGTGTGTGTGTGTGTGTGTGTGTGTGTGTGTCCATCTGTGTGTTCTCTCGTTCTGCAGTTATTAGTCTGACCTTGGCGGCGATGGTCTCGTATTCCTGGCAGCTCATGTACTCATCCAGCTGGCTGTTCCTGCCTGTGATTGGTTTGATTTCATCCATTAAGTCCAATTCAGTCACAGAGAGGATATATTGATGGAGGAGGAAGGGGGGGGGGGGGGGGGGGGGTGCCTTGATGCAATAGAAACATGCATGTGCAAACGGCCTCGCAGATCACTATTAGCATTTCGTGTTATAATCACAAAATGAGTCTATTGATTCGTGTTCACCACCACGATGTTGCCATTATTTTCGTGTCACACAGAACAATTTTAGATACAAATAACAAATAACAAATTAGAAGGAAAAACTGATTTAAAAAAATACAGATTTCAGTTTTCTGACACAGAACTATTTTAGAAGCAATGTATTTCTATTGGTAGTATGTTTTGTGCCTGCACCAAATAATAACAAATTAGAAGGAAAAAAAGATGACAACAAATACAGAATTCAGTATTCTGAGGCTCTGAGCCACATTTATTTTCCTCGCGGATGGCAAAAAAAATCTGACATTATACAATTTAAAATAAAAGGGATGGGTTAGGGTAAGATATTGAGTAAGAACATGTTTTTATGAACCACACAGCTTCTGGTATTCCAAGACCTGACCGGACAAAAAGACGTGGTGCAGGGATCGACCGATATGGCTTTTTCAAGGCCGATACCGATACCGATTATTAGTAATTAACGAGACCGATAACCGATATTTGGAACCGATATACATTTGCAGTAAAATCAGAAAATCTTGGTGTCAAAATGTAGAATAACAGAACTTCTATGAAATGCCTTTTTATGTTTAATGAACTTTTCAACATCTTAAAACTGGTTTCCTCTCTGTGACCCTGAGTAAAGTGAATGAACTAAAAATAAAATAAAAACTACTAAAACTTCTGATATATTTTAGTCTCACTCATTTAGCAGTCCCAATTCAGCAGCACCTGATTGCGAGGCTCCACTAGCAGTCGTCCCAGCACGTAACAGTTTGTCCGCTGCGAGACGCAGTGGTGACTGCAGCCAGAGAAACGGCCCCATCAGAGCCATAGTTGTATCGGCAATTTGATTTAAAAAAAGCTGATACAGATAATCTGTAAAATACGGAATATCGGCCTCGATAATCGGCCAGGCCGATAACCGGTCGACCCCTAGTGCAGGCACGAAACATATTACCAATAGAAATACATTGCTTTTAAAATCGTTCTGTGTGACACGAAGAAAATGTGAAAATCGCGTTGGTGAACACGAATCAATAGATTAAATTAATTTTGTGACTATAACACGAAATGCTTTGAGACTTGTTTGCTACGAGAGTGTATGACAGCTTCCGGTTTTGGGCATTCTGGTTACGCATCACTCATTCACCAATGGGTAATGTTTAGATGGATTTGAGGAACTTCCCTCTTGATTCTATTGGCTCTAACGGTTAAAAAGAGGTGTCAATCATCCAAATCGACCGATGGGTTCCAGAGATAGGGAAAATGCACCCAAATGACCCCAGAAATGTTTTTTTTTTCTAAATCTCTCTAAAAAGGTAAAATGTCACTTGTTTTGCATCAATCTTGATACATGGTACTTGTTATAAGTTATAGTTTGGATTCCTAAATCTTTTAGTCTACTATCCCATCATTCAAGGGTGGTTTTCACTATAAGTAATGGGGATTTTTTGGACAGAAACTTCAATTTACATTTTTTGTAACTTTTAAATAAAAACATCTACTGTATATTGATTCTGACTTGTCCACATCCAACTCACAGGTTTATCATTGCTTTGAGGAAAAAGATGATTAATTTACCCCTTTTTAGAAGGGAAGATATAGTCATTTGTTCTGGGAAAGTCATTTTCGGGCCTGAGACCTGAAAAAAGGCTCAGGGCTTACCAGGTTAAAACAAATAAACTAGAAACATTCAAGCCAGTCTGTATAAGGTAGCCAAATGAACTCGCTAGCTACAGCTGATGACATTTGTGGTTGTGTGTGTGTGTGTGTGTGTGTGTGTGTGTGTGTGTGTGTGTGTGTGTGTGTGTGTGTGTGTGTGTGTGTGTGTGTGTGTGTGTGTGTGTGTGTGTGTGTGTGTGTGTGTGTGTGTGTGTGTGTGTGTGTGTGTGTGTGTGTGTGTGTGTGTGTGTGTGTGTGTGTGTGCGTGCGTGTCTGTGTGTGTTTGTGTGGTCTTGCTCAGTGCAGCTTTGTCAAAGTGCACTAATTGAATAAAGAGTAATTGTGATGCATTTAGGCAGCTACTGACCCCTGTTGTTCTAGTGGGTAAAGCCATTAGCTTGAGCATAAGTTTTACTCCAGTGAACACACACACAAATAAAACCAGCGAGTGGAAGCAAGAGAACAGGAAGACAGCCGCTTAGTTAAGTGGATCGGGTGCTTTTTTTTTTGTATTAGATGCCGGTACAAACAAACCAAGGTTCAAGCTGGGAGGCAAAGAAGAGCATGTAAACTATTAATTCACTTGAGAAAATGAAAACCGCAGCTTAGAGGTTTTCCAGCGGCAACAACAGCGGCTAACTCCTATTTCTCTGCAGAACAAAACGTAGATACCAAAACTGTCACTTCTGTACATCCTGTTGATAATGTTAGTTCACTCTTCAAAAGTATGAAGACTTAAACTTGACACTAAGGTTAGGATTAGGTCCCAAATAGCTGTCAGTTTCCTTTAATAAAATAATAATACAAATACATTTTATTTTTATAGCGCTTTTCACTATAAAAAAACGATCAATCGATAAAAGTGGGTTGAATTCAAAACACAAACCATCTGCATGACATGCTACATTTAGGTTGTAGAGCACATGTTCTTTTCTAATTCTGGCTAACTGACTCTTAGGTTAATGCCATTGGGTTGGTGCGTAATGTACATGCACATGAATCTGCAATAATACATATGCAATCAACAATCCTATAATCTACTATAACATTAAGGTCTATATTATCTTTCTCTTTTGCATGCTATATTTCATATTAGGTGATTGAGTACAACACATGAACTGACTGAGCTATGCATTACATTAATGTCATATTACTATCATCTGCTTTTGCCTGCAGTCATATGACAAGTAAAGTAGAGCGCTAAAATAACCTTTCTGTATTGGTATACATCATACTGTGCCTTGAGAAAAGCACATTATAGAGTACATTTTTCAGTTATGTAATTTTCTGTCACTCATCTTTTAGCTCTGTGTTTGAACAGCATGTTGCAGTAAACAGCATCGCTCCTCTCGACAAGAGCCCAGCGCTCTGAGACTGTTGGAGAACCCTTCAACATTTCAAGTGTTTGCCTAACTCTGACATGACTAATGTTTTTTAACAACACAAGCACCATAATGAACTACGTGACACTCCTCAACAAAGAGCCCTGCAGACCGCTGGATGACACTTTAGGATGGCAGTGTAGCTTCTAAAGCCACGTCATGTGCTGAAGATGGGGGCTACGAGCTCTTAGCTGAACAATATGGCTCGCCCAGGTCAGGCAGGAAAGGGTACTTTTCAGCTCTTAGTTGTAAAAACTATTAGGACATTCTTGTGCTCCTTTGTCACCTTGTTGACACCCAAACATCCAAAGTTCCCCTTCTTTCCTCTACGGGAGCTAAGATCTTTTTAAGCTATTGTATGTTCAGACTTTGTTTAGCTGTAATACCTATTCAAAGGTAAATTATGTTTATACTTAGTGAAATATTGAAACAAAAAACATGTGTTTTTCTCATGGCTGTACCATATCGTCAAATTGAACTACTCTAGCTGTTTTATAAATTACTTTTACACATTCCTGCAACATTCAGAATGAGAAATGTTGTATATTTGGACACTCAACTACATCTACAGTTAATTTTGTATGGGTTTGAACCAATAGCGGTGCACCAGAATGACTATATATTGACTTGACCCACCATTGGGTTGATGCTCAATTCCTGTTTAAAACATAGGCATCATGGAGCTGGTGTTGTGTCATTGAGCATTTGATTAGCTTATGTGAAATTGCAATGGATTAAGATAAACCATAACTTGTACAGGGATAAATCAAAGCTGCATGCTAATTTGGATTTCATTGGTAAGTCATAAAGAGGCCAAAGTTCAGCTGTAACACTGCCAAACTTGATGTAGAATCAACTTAGGTGAGTGTGGGTTAAGGTGAGCCAGTGGGTAAGTTGACCCACCCCCTTTATATAGGGAACTGTTGTTATTTGACCATACATTCAGGAATCTCCCATCAGTTATTGTTGAGGGGTAAATTGAGCCGGTGGTTCAACTGAACCTCCCATGATGCACTGAAGTTGAAATAATTCTCTGTAGTGTAACAATTTAGTTTTACACAACTGATTTGTTTTTTATGTTTTGAATATAGTTGAAACAAAAAACCTTTCTGTACCGAACAACTGGAAAGAGAAGGGTTTAGCAGGGAGGGTGTGCAAGAGACCACATGATTCAGTAGGTCAGCTACAGTTAGCTAAATGCAGAATCTTGATCAAATGAATTATATTATTTTAGGTCTAGATTGGTTCAATCATTTTAAGGCAAACGTATGCCCAGAAGGAGTTCTTTGACAATCTGGCTAAAGTGATCAACAGATGAGAGAATAACCGCATTTGATAACATGAATAACTATCTCTGACTTGCTTATAAATCAGTACAGTACTTTTACAAAAGACTGGTACATGTGTTTACCCACCAGCTTCATTTACAAGGGTATCTATGTAGAGTTGTTTAGTTAAACTGCAATTGCTATTTTGTCATAAGACTGGAAGTATTGTTCAATTAAGACAAATGTTCCTTTGGCATAATGTGCATTCAGTGTGGAAAAAGCTGATCAGCAGCAACAAAATTCTACAGAAATCTTCAATCATAGCTTCGAAACTGTTTGAATGTGTAAATACTTCCAAGTCGCCGCTTTAACTGCCAAGTCGTTCCGCCGGTTACCCCCATGATATTTGAATGACGCCTAAAATCAGTTTCGGTACATGGAGCCGTGTGGAGAATCAATTGGAGCTGTCCTGAAGCCAGTTGTTCATCAGTGAGCGACCGGGGGTGAAACTGGGCTCATGGAGGCCCTTTAGGGACCTGGTGTCAGTGGGGAAGGCTTTCAAAAGAAAGAAGATAGAGTGGGCTGCAAACTTGTGTGAAACTGAATCGCATTTAACACACCACTACAAACAGCTTAATTTGTCCGTGTTACCCATAATCCCCTTGGTTAATCTTGGTCGTAGCGGTAGCACGGTTTGCAACCACGGGTTTAACCAACAGGTTAACACTATGGACAAGCGTTACGCGATGCCATCTCGGCATAACTTCACCAGATCTGCACTGCCTGCCCTATATGACAAATGTGGGGAAGAGAAAAAGATGTGGCTTCAGCTGAATGCTTTGCTGTTGAATTATACTTAAAGTTCAGGGTAATCAACTGTTAAAAAGATACTGTTCAAATTATTAAGTTCAATAAATGGATGTTTTCAAAGTCAATGAATAATCGTATTTAAAGGTAGGGTATGTAAGTTTGAGAAACCAGCTCGAGTGCGCTAGAATTTGAAAATACACGACCGGAGAAAATCTGCCACTTCCTCACAGAGCCCCTCCTCCAACACACATGAATGCGCACATGACAAATGAAGACACGAGATAAGTTTGTGCACAGATGGAAGGCTGACAGGCAAGTAGGCCATCCAGTTACTTTAGCCAGGCCGGCTAAAATGATTGGTCGTGCTTTTTACAGTACCACGGCTTCCACAGATTACATTTATTTATGGATTCATTCATTGCTATCGGGATGTTAAGAGCATTCCATGGAATATAACAAAAAGTGTATCTCGAGCCGGTTTCTCAAACTTACATACCCTACCTTTAATAATTGTGATATCAATATTGACCAACATAATCGTGATTATGATTTTTGCCATAATCGAGCAGCCCTAACAGATGCATGAAAAAGAATGGAATTGAAGGTATCAAGACAATAAAGACAATTTAAATAGAAAAACTAACATAATATCGAACTTAGAAATACAAATTCATAAAATGTCTAGTGTGAATTTTAGGACACTACCGAAATCTATCTTAGGTTCTAAAGAATCTAAATAAGTAAACATTAGAATATAATGTATTTCAGTTTTCACAGTTCAATGACTTTAACAATTACTTCATTTAATCAATGAAAGCATTTTACCAGCTTTTCTTTGTAAGTGAATGACCAAATTAGCTACATGTTTTTGACATTATTTACCTAAACAAAAGAGAAGGTATTTATTTAATGTGGAACATTGTTATCTTCCATTTCCTTGTTATTTCTTTTTATTTGAATCCCAGAAAACCACAGTTAATCACTTCAACATACTTCAGTCAGCATGATGGGAAGTTGCGTTATTTTTCGTAGAGAACAAATCGGGTTTCCGTTACGGATCGGGTAGTCCTGACACCCCCCGCTCAATGAAATTCCTTCTCCCCCTTTTCCTTTCACGGCTTATTTTAATTAGCTCGCTCTCTGATCTCTGTCTCTTTCCCCCTCTCCCTCTGTGATAACTCTCCTTTGCATTTCCTCTGTCTCCCTCACTCATTCGCTCTCATTACAGTATTTCTCGGAGTAATGAATGAGCTGATATCTGTTTGGTGTCATGAGGGTCATGAGCTTTCTGTCTCCCTCTTTTTCTCTCAGCGTATTAGTCATCCGACGCTCTATTTAGCCGCCGCTCTGTCTTCCTGCTCTTCTTTCTCTGCACTCAAATAGAAAGAGAAGAAGAAGAAAAACAAAGGCTGTATGATCTCCGACGTCGCCACGGATCTCGGTTCAGTAATTACCGAGAGATGAATGAGATATAGCCTACACACCGCACAACGAGACTAGAGAAAGGTGAACGGCTTCTTAGTCAGACCTGTTTTTTTGTATTTGATATATGAATAAGCAGCATTTATATAAACCTGCAGTAGAGTTATTTACCACAGACTTAATTCATCCAGCTATAGAAAAGGTGTCCATTACAGAAATAGAGACAGAATTGATCTCCAGACTTCTCTCTAATTGTCCTGCTACAATAGCAGTCAATGTAAAGTGTATTGTTGCTGGTTTGCAGTTTCAGGGCCAATCAAGAATAATAATGCTATTATTCTATATGTTCTTCTTCTCATCCATATCATAGATCTCAATTATAGGCTTCATAGCAGTCATGTCTCCACTAAAGACCCCCTATTATGTTTTTTTGGGGTTTTCCCTTTCCTGAGTGTGTTCTATAGGTTTGTGTGCATGTAAAAGGTCTGCAAAGGATAAAATCCCTGTTTTCCAGGCAGAGGGGGTTTCTCTCCCCCCCTGCCTGAAACGCCTCCTTCGGACTCCTTTGTTTACCTCAGTAACATAATGACATCACTATGTAACACTTGTGCTTCTATTGGTTAGCGCCCCAACACAGTGTGCCTCATATGCTAATGGAGGGACATTACTGACACATCCCTAGGCGTTTGACCAATCACAACAGAGGTGGCGAGCTAACCAATTAGAGCAGATTGGGCTCTGGTTTCAGACAGAGGGGAAAAGATGTGCTAAAATAATAACCTGATTGAACATTAAAGCATTGAAACATGTCACAGTAGAGGCCCAAAATACAAATATGAACCTAAATAATAGGTAATATGTCCTCTTTAATACTCATTTACATACACAAAATGAGTTTGAATTGGTTGCTCTAGGACCCCATGCATGTCTCTGGTCACCTACTTAGATTTCAGTCTGAACAATTTGAATGTCATTTGGCAATTGTACCCTATTGGGGGGTGATGGATCTGTTAAATAGGAAAATGCATCTATGTACAGTAGTCTAAAAATGGGTGCTGTTTACGCTGGATATGAAAATGAATATAGTTAAAGATCATTGAACTTACTGAGCTTCTTTAGGAACAACATGTTAAGCAGAGTGTAAATGATCACAGGGCTCAGCTGGATACAATGCTTATTGAAACCAGATGTAAATGCAAATGTGTGGGGTTTATTATAAAAACAACATATCCAGACACAGTTCACATTTTAATATCAGGTGCAAATTGGGCCAGAAATAATGACAAATACTATACCCCTTAGTTGTTTGATGACAATAACAAAAACATGCTTTGGTGAAGGAGGTGGCACTTTAACAATGGGAGTCAGTGTTCAATGCCTAAACCAAAAATGAACAATACAAAAGGTAGCCATCCCACATTTCAGTCAATGGAGACAAAACGCAAACAATGTTATTAATTAACACCCTTTCTTTACTTAACCTTTTTTTCTAATTCTAATACAAATTATATTTAAATAATAATTAAGCCCAATTAAATATCTGTCATGACTCTCTTTTGCCAATTATTGTGATGAGTTAACCCACAGGCAGCAACAATACTGTTACTAACACCTTAAGTCTGACACTTTTTTTCCAGGAAACACCTCCGGCAAACAGGAAATGATTTGTTCTGCTGTTATTCATTCCAGTTGGGATGACTAACAGCTCTGCAGGGTTAGCACTCGCACAGTGTGTTTCTTAGTGAGGGGGGAGTACAGCTCTCTGATCTGCTTTTTCATTACACTTATTCATCAATTCATTACGTGAACGGCAGATAACATTAATTAGAAAGACCTGCTTTAATTGGGGAGTTTCTTTTGCAAATATTATATTTATTTCAGTCTTTAATCTTGTTTTTTGTAGGATCAAGTGTCCAAAAAAGCTTATGTATATTTATCTGAATGATAGCAAAGGGTCTAGTGGAATTACAAACACAGAACCATAATCCAACCAACATAGAAGCCTTATAAGTTATAATTAATGGCTTTGGTTAAGGTTAATACATCATACTAATGCTTTACAGATCCGTTTGAAGTCATTAACATGAAAGGCTGACCTTTATTCTTTCAATTTGTAAATTACACCAATGGGTGTCCCTCTTTTAATGTATTAAGTCCACAGTTCTAATTGCCACTGATTCATTAATACAGGCTTTGTTATTTTACCATAATTAATTACATTTGTAATACTGTATAACATTCCACCTAAAATGTCAAAAAATTACCAGACAGAGATGTTATATAATTTGTTAGGTTGTGTACTTGCATTATCCCAAATGTTTACAAGTTAAGGGTTAGGGCTGACATACATGTACTTAATATCCAGTATTAAGCACATATTTTATGATCCTATTTTAGATATTGGTTGTTTTTAACTCTATGTAAAAAAAGTGTGAGAAAAGGTTTACTGAGGTGAAACATCTACTGCTTGTGTGTGTGTATGTGTGTGTGTGTGTGTGTGTGTGTGTGTGTGTGTGTGTGTGTGTGTGTGTGTGTGTGTGTGTGTGTGTGTGTGTGTGTGCGTGTGCGTGGTGTGTGTATTTGCTCTGTGATTCTCTTTAATCCTGACTCGCCCATGTCCTTCAAACCCCAATCAAGGTTGGCATTAATGAGCGTTTTTTTCTCTGTGTGCCTCGCCTGCCTCTCTCTCACTAAACATTCCCTAATTAACAAGCACTGCTGCTCACTAATGGTGTGTGTGTGTGTGTGTGTGTGTGTGTGTGTGTGTGTGTGTGTGTGTGTGTGTGTGTGTGTGTGTGCGTGCGTGCGTGCGTGCGTGCGTGCGTGCGTGCGTGCGTGCGTGCGTGCGTGCGTGCGTGCGTGCGTGCGTGCGTGCGTGCGTGCGTGTGTGTGTGCATCCATAGCAACACTGCTGAGCAATAAATTACTAATAAATATCCCCTCCAGTTTTGATTAGTGATGCCTAAAAGTTGGAGGTGATTCAACTCTCTGAGGCTCCGGGGTTCATCTAGTCATGCCTGATCATAACAATTTTTCAACTTCATCAGAATCTGATTCACTCCAGTTGCCAATTTTAATATGTGTTCAGAAGTTAGTCAATGTGTGTGAATACTTAAAGTACGATGCATACTAACACAGTACATTGACAACGACTTGCAAATTGCAAGGTCATCCTTTTCCGTACTGCCCTTAACCTGTTTTTTTTTCACGAAACTGTGTCTCAGGCAGTGTTGTGCTAGTTACTGTAAACCAGTAACTAGTTACCATTACTAGTTACTTCATTTCAAAAGTAACTCAATTACATTACTGATTACTTACACCAAAAAGTAATGCGTTACTGTGAACAGTAACACATTAGTTACTTAAAAAAAGGGCTCCCATTAATGCCCTTATAGACTTCATTTCAGTACTGTTAAATGCATTGGAGAATAATACAATCTGTTGATCAAGAAATAGCAATAGAAATAGTAGAAATAGCCTGCATGTGTTCTACAACAAACCGTGCAATGGCTTTATCAACTGTTCCCTGGCTAGCAGTCCCTCGGTTAAAATCCAGCCGCTGTTGCTTAGGTGGAGGTGGAGTGGCGTCGGATGAGTCTGGGTCTGTGGTCTTAGCTACTAGCTTCGTCCCAGCATGTTGTTTCTGCAGATGTTTCAACAGATTTGAATTGCTGTTTTGGGCATTAGATAGGATCTTTGGTCCGCCAAGACACAACTTACATTTAACTAAAACGTTCTTTTCTTTGTACTCGACGTGAGCTCCGCCGCCGCCATGATAGTCTTGTTAGTAAACACAAACACGCCCACAGCGCGTTTCCGCATGTGACACAGGAAGTATCTAAGTACCTTTACTCAAGTACTGTACTTAAGTAAAGTTCTCATCTCTGCTCGCCTCGCTGTTGGCGTCGGTACTCCGTACAAACACTCGCGGGCTGAGAGACAGCCTGAAGGGAAGGACTCTGTACTCGTAACAGACACCCTGAAAGGCGAACCTCAGATATTTCCTGTGTGGGTAATATACTGGGATGTGGAAATACGCATCTTTCAGGTCGACTGATGTGAACCAGTCGTTATGGCGCACTAGACGCAACAGAGATGTGTGAGTGAGCATTCTGAATTTGTATCTTTTGAGATATTTGTTCAGAGCTCTCAAATCTAGTATAGGCCGAATTCCGTTCCCTCCCCATTTGGGAACGAGGAAATACTTGGAATAAAAGCCGCTCTGACTCTGTTCGGCGGGTATTATCGATATAGCCTTCTTTTCTAGTAGCGAGAAAATCTCTCTACAGAAAATGGGCCGACTCTCCCCGGGCTTGTGAATACAGAATGCCCGAGAAGCGAGGGGGGGTGACAGCGAATTGGAGCCTGTAGCCCCGTGTTACTGTCTTGAAAACCCAAGCAGAATCTGTGAGCATCTTCCACTTTTCGCTTCTTAAAGTGAGCGGAGATGTCACATCTCTGTCGTCTGCCCTCTGTGTATTTATTTGTTGTGTTATGGGGCCCTCCAGTGTCTGAACACGGTGGTACCCCAGGTTGACAACCTCGGCCGACACTGCGCATGCGCGTTGCGGTGGTGCCTTCACAATCCCGTCTAATGTCCGCCTTTTGAGAGTGGCCGTAGCCGCTCTCAAAAGAGGGGTAGACGACAGACTGTTTATTGTTTTTATTGTTTTTCTTTTCATTTTTATTGACTGCGCCCTTGGCTTCAAGCCTGGAAACGACAGTGGAAAATGATTTATTAGGAAACAATAATGATGACATGTGTTTGTGTGACTTAAACAGGCAGCGGAACTTGCTGTCCTTGATGTTAAGTCCATTTCCCTTATGGCGCGAACTTGAGGATGACGTTCTGGCATCACTCGAGGCGGCGGGAAGATGGGGGCATGGTGGCACCCCGAAAACACATGAGCATCTAACACTGGAACATGTTCTGGAGCTGGGGAACAGGGAACTTCCAGCTCTCTTGCCTCGTCGAGGAGAGGAGAGGAGGCTGTCAGGCCGCCCGCTTCTTCTTCCTCACCTGGTGGCTGAAAACCTGGGTCGGCTGTGCCTGAGCGGCAGCTGCCGAAACCGGAGAATTTATTGGCCAGCTCATCCTCGCCTCGTGCCTGGGCTGGGGACTCGGGACGGGCTGTGGTCTCTGCTGCTTCGGTATCTTGAACCGGGCAGGACGTGAGGCAGCTTGAGTGAAGGCCTGCCGCGGGACCGTTGAAGGTGGCGGCTGGACCCTTCGGGGGAGACAGAGCTGGAGAGCCTCGTCTTCGTTATTTTTTGATTCGCATCTCAGCTGCATCGAAGCTAGAGCGGAGCCAAATGTGCCCTCGGGAACAATAGGCATGTCCAGAACATCCTCTTTTTCCCGGTCTGGAAGGTTTGTCAGGTTGAGCCACCTGGCTCTCTCCTGGACCATCATAATTCCCAGTGCTTTGCACATGGCTTGGACTGCACAGCGCTGCACACGGAGGCAAATGTCCGTGATCGCTGCGATCTCTTCCCACACGGCAGGCTCAGGTTTGCTCGACAAGTCTTCGCAGAGCTCCGCCTGGTAGGCGGTCAGCAGCGAGGAGACGTTGAGTGCCCTGGCGGACAAAGCTGCGGCTTTATAGGCCCGTTTGGTTATCGCTGACTGAAAACGGTCTGCCTTTGACGGTAGCGTGGGGTTCCTGCTCGGTGTTGAAGCTAGCCTCGGTTGGAGGTGGGCTGCCACCAGCGGTTCCATGGGTGGCATGCGGAGCAGGCCGAGCCTCTCCATACCGTCACAGTCCAGGGAGGAGGCACCCTGGATTGGGGCCTTGTTGCTGAAAGGGCGGTCTCTCCACGAGACCGACACCTCGTTCAGCATCTCCGGAAAGACTGGAAGGAGCTGCCTCTTCGTCCTCACTGCTTGGGGTAATTGCTTCCCCTCGTAGCGAGATCTGGAGGTCTCCTTGGCCACTTCAGGCCATGGGATTTCCAGCCTGGACGCAGCGCGTTGACACACGGCCTGCAAGTCCATACTTAGGCAGGGCGAAGCTGGTGTACTTTCGCCCGGGAGAGCGGACATCGCTCCCGGCTTTGCAGCCTGAGCCGATGAAACGAAGATGTCATCCTCGTGCTCATCCGAGTTGGACAGGAGGAACTCAGAGGCATCCTCTTCTTCCTCCATATAGTCCAACTCCAGGACATCCTCCGCGGGTGGAACCATGGTGAGGTCCAGTTGGGAGCCCCAGCTTGACACAGCGCAGGGCTCCGCTCTCGCGGCTCTTGCCACCACCGGACCCCAGCCTGACACGGCGCGGGGCTCCGGTTCAGCGGCTGCCGCTGTTATGATCCCCAGCCTGACACAGCGCGGGGCTCAATCTCTGCGGCGGACGCCACCATGTCTTGATTGCCGGCCGGCAAATCAGCGGACATGAGGGGGTCCTGTCCCGACAAGCTAGCTTGTCGTGCTAGCCGTCGGCGGAGTCTCTTAATGGTGAAGCGGGCACAATGCCCGCACGAGCCGGGGTTATTGATAGCCTCCTGGGCGTGTTCCAGCCCGAGGCAGGACGAGCAGACCTGGTGTGAGTCTGTGCCTGAGATCTTAAACCCGCAGCCGCATAGCCGAGCCTCCGAGTCCCTGACTTCTCTGGTGTGAGGGAGAGAAGGGTCCATCTTTGTTCGCCGGGGTGTCGGCGTGGAGTGGACACGCTAGTAACAGGTACGTTACTGAGAAAAAAATCCAACCTTGTCGTTAATCCGAAAGGAAAAAGCGACGGTGTAGATTTGATTCTTTAAAGAATATTAACTGGTGTGTTAATACCTTTTGTTTTTATCTCTGTCTCTTCTGGTGTGAGAGAGAAAAGAGAACGTCCTCGCTACCGTGGTGTCGGTGTGGAGGGAAGAAAAGCTAGCAACAGGTATGTTACTAGCTTGAAGAAAAAATCAAACCTTACCGTAATTTCGAAAGAAAGAAAGGGCGAGGCAGATTACAATATTAACTGGTGTGTTAATATTGTTCAGTCTTCTTGCAAAGCAAAAAAGTAACCGGCAAGCGCCCGTCGACCGAATGTTAGCTTTGGGTTCAGTCTGTGGACCGTTAAGCTAGCCCGGCTACTGATAATTCGAGATGTGCTCTGAAGCGAGAAGAGGTGTTTGAATGACGCTGCGTCGTAGCGCAAGCTACTTATAGGGTGGGTGGATTCCCTGACATAGACGTCAAGATCACCAGCCAATCAGGATTGGCGTAATGAGATTGATGCTTCTGTTTGCATACGCGTTGAGGCGCATCCCATAGTGAGACATCGAACGGAGTGTTATAAATGAGAACTAGTAACGTTATTAGTTACCGCAAAAGGTAGTTGCGTTACAGTAATGCGTTAGTTTGTAACACATTAGTCCCAACACTGGTAAACACACACCTGATCACCTGAGAGCTGCCGTTTCATTCAGACTGTTTGAATAAAAACAACGGTCTGATTTTAACAACTCAATGTGTGATTGTTATAGCAGTAATATTAGACACTAATAATACAGTAAACTATTAACACTGTACATATTATTGTTTGCCCGTGGGATTAGGATTATCGGTAGTGAGAGCCGTGCTGCATTTTCCTCCGGTCGGATGTGATATAAAAACAAAGCGATTATTTTTGACGTGGATTAAACTACATGTATTAGTGCATTCATTTCAACTTGCGAACATATGATACATTAAATGATCGTGAGGATGATGATTGAAAATCGTTTGTTTGAGCCGGGCTGCATTTCCCGATGAAAAAACATAGCGATGGTTTTGTACTTACACCGACGTGAATTAAACAACATTATTTTGTTAAATAAAAACATGGTGATGTTTTGTAAATGATTACATGTCTCTTATTTAGCACAGAATATGATCCTATCCGTGACATATGGATCTTAACAAATACCTGCTATATCAGATACCTGTAGATCTATCAGCTGTTTATTTCACATGAGTTCCAGTGTGGCAGCTTTTCACGGCTCCCCCTGGTGGATCCATGATCCATTGCAGCTGGTTTAATTAAAATTACATTTATTTATCAAGGGGGCGTATCAAGTCCTGCGGGGGGGTTTTCCTTTTCAGCAGGGGCCCACCCCATGCAGATCACGGACCTGCACGGGTAGCCGTCTGAAATGAAGCGCTACATCTGTATCAACTGAAAGCTGAGATTCCACAGATTCTGGAGGTATATGTATCATCACTGTGCGACCAGAACTCAGGGCAGCGAAGGCAAAACCAGAAAACACACAACGTAGCTTTACGGAGCCAAAACGGCAAATATGTCTTTCCTTTGCTGTTTTCTGATCAAAAGTTGTGTTCAATGGCATTAAAACGCATAAAATGTGTCAATCATCAAAATCGACCGAGGGGGGCCAGAGATATGCAAATACACCCAAATGACCCCAGAAGTGGTTTTTTTTTTCTAAACCTCTCTTAAAAGCTCAAATGTAACTTGTTTTGCATCAATCTTGATACAGGGTACTTATTATATGTTATAATTTGGATTTCTAAAGCTTTTTGTCTACTATCCCATCATTCAAGGGTGGTTTTCACTATAAGTAATGTGTTTTTTTTGGAAGGACACTATCATTTATATTTTTTTACTATGTTCAATCTGAATTTACTTTAGAAGTGAATATATAGTCATTTGTTCTGAGAATGTCATTTTCGAGCCTGAGACCTGAAAAACAGGCTAAGGGCTTAACAGGTTAATGTCCTACCTTCAATGTTCACACTCAATTGAGATAATATAAGATAGGACTTTATTTATCCAGAGTTAAAAAGTTACAATAAACACAGCAACATAATAATAGAAGTAACTTATAAATTATAATAATACAACTGCACACTAACAGTGTAGTAAAAAAAAAAAAATTAAGCTACTATAAAAAACATAGATGGTTCCAACTGCACCACTCCACGAACCTGTCCACCACTCTCCTGTACTCGGCTGCCTGATCTCTGCTGATACTGCTGAGTCATCAGAGAATTTCTGATGGCAGGACTGTGAGCAGTGTATGAAGTCTGATGAGCAGTGTGAACATGAAGGAAGAGAGGACCGTGCCCTGAGGAGCGCCTGTGCTGCTCAATATAGTGTCAGAGGTGGTGTTCTGCAGCCTCACGTACTGTGGCCGAGCTGTTAGGCAGTTTGTAATCCAGCTAACAAGTGGAGCAACATGTACAGTATGTCCAGTAGTTTACTGCTACTCTCTGTAGCTCTCTGTATTCAGAATGGCAAACAGTTGTTTTAGTTTAAACTGAATTGTTTTGCATACTCAAGTTTTTTAAGAAACCATAGAACTTAAACCTTCAAGCAGTGATAGACGGGCCGTGGCGTATCCACGCATGTCAGGGGTACTTCCTGTTGACACAGCAGTGAATTGCCATGACCGCTGGAGACTGGCCACATGAGTGAACATAAGTTATTGCATGCAGTTTGATACGCTGAAATCTTAAGATGGTACTGACCAAATGTTAGGTCAATTGGATGATCTGTTGGAGGAGTTTGTTAAGGTACATCACCTGTCAAAATGGCCAAGTTCCTGTAGGGTCTACCAACACGCTCTAAGAGACTATCTTTGCCGTCTCCATGTGATACATACTCCCACCAAATTTCGTAGATAGGGCACATTCACAAAGAAAAAACAACTTTTGGTTAGTGTTTAGGCCCTAGAAAATGCAATTCCCTGCTCCGACTGTCAGTTCATGAGCCCTAATGATATAAAAAAATATATAATGTCATCTCGAGTCCCTTTGTGCTTTTCACTATGTTTTGTGAAGTGTTGCAATTTCTTTTTTTCATCATATGACTGTTGAAAATAAAAAAAGATAAACAATAAAGAAAACACCATGTCAATCAATGGGCTATAATTCCAACTCTTTTTTATGATGATTTTGGTGATGAAATAACATTGTTGCTCATCACATTTAAATACATGTCTTTTTATTCCCAGTATGACTTCTATCATGTTAAATAGCTATTGAGTGAAAAGATGTGCAATAGCGTTAACATCTCTATTTTCTCTTGCTTTGTGTCTCAGGTGTCGTCATCAGGTGAGGTGGAAACCATGGAGAGGCTGTTGCTGTGTGTGATGCTGGCAGTTGCCATGGCAGTGCGGGCACAGATCTGCCCGAAGCGTTGCGTGTGTCAGATCCTGTCACCCAACCTGGCAACCCTCTGCGCCAAGAAAGGTCTTCTTTTCGTCCCGCCCAACATCGACAGGCACACGGTGGAGCTCCGGCTGGCCGACAACTTTATCACAACGTAAAAGTCCCATCACTGATACCATCAAGAGAACTAGTACTTCAATGCTAATACTACATAGGTTGCTTTTGGTTTTTCTACCTTACAAGAACAACTCCCAGTACTAATGTTTTTGGAAACAGCTTCATTCATTTCAATGAGACCATAGGTTGGACATTGAGAGGGTTCCCAGGGTCATTTAGCAAAAAAGTTGAACATTGTCAAAATGTGTCGGGGCAAAATTTAAGGATAAAAAAATATATAATAATATGAAATATTGTATTTTTAATATGCTGTGTCAAATCACACATTATCAAATGCAAATGTGTAATCCATCTTATTGTAAAACAACCTAAACAATTTCCCTTAACGCGTGGCTAAAAACTGTCCAAAATGTTCTTCAAAACTTCACTAGGTAAAATCATTTTCCGATATATATTTTCAGTTGTGTTAGTAAATCCAGTTTTACTAGCAAATAGCCATTAGCTGGTAGCAACTAGCTTGTTACTAGCTAGTTGCAACTATCAAGTAATAATATCCCTGTTTCCCTTTTTTTGTAGCAGGTGCTTGGTCTTCCCTTGTCGCATCTAGATCGTAGAAACGCAGTTGAAAGAGTCTTTATTCTTTACTTTGAATGTAATTTCAATACTTTTTAAAGTTTTAATAGACAACCATCTACAATATTAGTCACAGAACACTCCGATGTGTTTTCTACTTTTCCTACTTGCTAGCCACATTCTGAATGGGGCAGTGGAATTTCTTTATATATTTTATGGTAAATGGTTGAGAATACATATAATTGTAAAATTAGAAGGGAAATTTGTTAACAATTAGAAATGCAGTTAGTTTTATCCAAGGCTCTCACACTGAGATAAGCCTTCAAACTCATGGCTATATTACTCAAACTGGCTTTTAAAAGGCAGTGCTATTTTTGGCCTGGCCACCTGCCAATGCTATGCTACCACTTGTAACTACCTCTAATGGGCCTAGTACTAGTTAATTGTATCATTCCTACTGTAAGGGATGCTACAGCTTCCTCTGCTAATGCCGTTCACCAAACCAAAAAACTGTTGAAAATAGTGAAAGCAGGAAAATCTACAGTAGTTAATACTAGAATACTGGTACTATTATAACAACTATAACACCCACAAAGTTACTATTTAAAATATTATACTTTTCTTGTGCTTTACACCCACATAATTGAGTGATTATTATATTCTCAAAATCTGTTAGAATAATAATATTACGACTGTATTGACAAGTAATAACAACCTATATATAATACCACAAGAACTACATATACCAGTTCTTGGAAAGTTAGGTTTAAGTGTGTGAGAATTAACTATTTTTCTCCCAAACTGGAAACAGAGACATTGCTATCTGACGTCAGACGAGGAAGCCCTGAGCTGCTTTGGCGGAGATTAATACATTTCTGGATTTTTGGACTGAGCGGCATCGCCCAGAGCGCTTTTTATGACGATACAAGCACATTACCCACCAGCACTACAATGAAATAAAACTAATTTAGGTGTGAAAAAAACACTTACCCTAGAGGAAGTCATGGTGGGTTCATAGTCAATGAAGCAGCTCAAGGCTGTCTCCTGATGGCAGTGCAGTTTCAAGCCTCAGTTCTCTGGATTGTTGCCTTTGGAGAGAGTTGTTCACACTAAAAAATATTGAATTAACTGCACTGGATCAAAGGAGTACTATATGGGAATTAGGTTTTACATAATTTTTGCTTTTGAATATTAAAAGAGTTTTCCTGTAAAAGTCCTCTTACATTCAAAGACAAAAATGATACACCACCTTTGTCTAGTCCTATGTTATACTGTATATTGTGTTGATTGGTGTTCTTACATCACCTCAAATGTTTCCAGTTTAACATGGAAAATGTGTTATTTGAATCCAGGTTGCATTCTGTATTATAAGGTCTCACTTTTTAGAACCTGCGGTTATATGCCAAAACCCCAAAAATATGTGATAACTGAACTTTTTATCCAGTTTTAAGACTAATTTGTTATGATACTATTATGAGATCTCGGTCTTATTGAGCTCTTGAATGGATTTTAATGATCTGAAATCTGAATCTTAAAGGGGACCTGTCATGCAAAATGCACTTTTGTACGTCTTGTATACATGAATATGTGTCCCCGGTGTGTCAGGGAACTCACCAAGTGTCAGAAAAAACAACCCTCTCTTTGCTCCATAACCAAATCTCTTAAAACAGGGCTGCAACGGAGCTGATTATTATTTGAATTTTTCTGATGTCAGAAAAATGGATGTGGCAACTCTCCACCTATCAGGGGAATGAGAGACCGCTCGAAAGTGCTGGAGACGCTGTAGTACATATGTCAGGCCTGTAAGTGGCGCTGTAGTCTGCCACAAAAGCAGAATCAGCCCTTGCAAAAACAGGGCTGGAAAAGAGCAAATAGAGCGAAATGAGGCAGGGCTAAAATGCATGATCTGTTTGGTATTTTCAAAAGAAAACTTCACAGACATGTTTTATATAGGTATGGCCCTACAATATATGTTTACAATATAGCATGATAGGTCCACTTTAAGTTATCAGAGAAAGAAGCTGAGCAAACGTTAGCTTGAGATGAACTTATCAGACCAACCTGACACATTTATTTTGTGTTTTTATAATGTTTTGCCATGGTGCTGCTATTTTCTCAGCTCCAGATCGGACCAAAAACTATGAAGAAATCCTAAGTGAGAAAGGCTAACTGAGATGCTGGCTGGGGATGTTACCAAACTCTGTTTTTTAGTTTGTATTTCAATTGAGAGACCCCTTGTGGAAAATTACATATTGTCTGTAATCAAAGTTCTGCCTTGTTGGAATTGTCTGTGCAACCAAAAACTCTTGCTTAACCCAAAAGCTGTTCTAGTACCAATCACACATGGTATATGTCTTTGTCTAAGTGAATTGTGCTGATCTGTGTCCACAGTGTAAAGAGGAAAGATTTTGCAAACATGACGCGGCTCGTAGACCTAACATTATCCAGAAACACCATCTCCTTCATCACATCACACGCCTTTGCCGATATGGAGAACCTCAGGGCTTTACACCTTAACAGGTATGTATATAAACCTAGATGTGTTTGCGGTATGAGCTGAAATCCACCTAAGAAATCTGAAGTGTCATAGAGTCTTCCAAAGCTACAAAGTTCTGTTTTTCTCAGTTTCTACATTCTCTTTTCTCTCTCTTTTAGTAACCGGCTGACGAGGATAGCGAATGATACGTTCAGCGGGATGTCGAAGCTCCACCACCTGATCCTGAACAACAACCAGCTGGTAGTTATCCACCAGGAAGCGTTCAACGACCTGCTGGCACTGGAAGAGTTGGACCTGAGCTACAATAACCTGGACTCTATTCCTTGGGAGGCCATCCAGGTCAGGATCTCTTTAAACTGCTGCAGCCTTTCAAAACCCTGACTGGCTGGAGGCCATGGGAATAATCCAATCATAAGCACAATGGGATAAAAGGCCATTAAACATTTTTGCCCATTTATTTGAAATAAAAATAACGAGATCTTTAGGGCTTTTGGATTGAACTGGGGCCATTATGTGGACTATTCATTAAGCTCCACTGAAGCTTCATTTGTAGGCATTTTCAGTGCTAACACTTTCAATTTGTTCTTCGCCAGGCAACAAGCAAATGTCAGGGTCTCTGTGGATCAGCTTACTAACATGCTTTGCAATTTAGGATGATTAAAAAATATAGTGATGTAAATAAGTGCTTTAGTCATTGTTGAGGAGTAACACAATAAAGAGGCAGTTACATGCTCAATAGCTAAGAAATTAAATGACAAAATAAGTGTAATTGTGATTAAATATAGTAAAATCTAAACAGTTGCTAAACAAATTTCCTGTGATTACAAAGGGGATACATCTGATTATATATATATATATTTGTAGATAATAATATGTAGTATATAGATAAAACATTTGTGACAGTAGAAGATAACATTAGTTATTTTGCTCTCTTCCAAACTTTTCTGTTAATTATATTTAAAAACAATTCAATTGTTTTGCAGTTATTAGTGTTAAATACTGTTACACGGCCTGGTGTACCTTTATGTGTTGGGGTTGCTTTACAACCCAGTTTAAAACATTTGTCAGAAAGCTCAGAAAAAAGTAGCCTAAAGTAATATCTGACTAAATTAAAATAGTATCATTACTTATTACAGTGATAACAGGGTAAGCATTCAATCTCTGACCTATTCAATTTTAAAACGAAACTTTACTAACAAAGTAAGTCATTGTTTGTATATTGAGTTACCACAATAGCTTTGTTGTTTTCAGTTAAACTTTTAAACCTTTAGAATGTGCATGTTAGCATTTTTTACTGTAGTTCAACATTTATATCACCACTGTCAAGGAATGCATTAAAACATGTAAAGTTTAGTGACAATAACCAGAATTGTACTACCTTAAAGAAAACCATTTTACTTCCTCATTTCAAAGTCATACTAAAGTTAACTCTTGCTCTCTGTTCTTTTTACAGAGAATGATTAGCCTCCATACGTTGAGTTTAGACCACAACATGTTGGACTACATCCCAGAGGGAACATTTTCCCTGCTACAGAAACTCAACCGGCTGGACGTCACCTCTAATAAACTCCAAAAGCTGCCACCAGACCCACTTTTTCAACGAGCACAGGTATTATCCAATTCTGGAAAGTAGCAGGCCGAAAATTATGTTTTCAATCTCTATTATTGTTATGTTAATATATATTGTTGAATTAGACAACTACCAGTGCATATGGGTAATCTGACTCAGATCGTGTTACACTCCCAGGTTCTGGCAACATCAGGGATCATGACTGCCACTTCTTTTGCGTTGTCATTCGGGGGGAACCCTCTCCACTGTAACTGTGAGCTGCTGTGGCTGCGGAGGTTGAACCGAGAAGACGACCTGGAGACGTGCGCTTCACCTCAACAACTCTCTGGGCGCTACTTCTGGTCTGTCCCTGAGGAGGAGTTCCTCTGCGAACCTCCACTCATCACAAGATACTCCCACGAAATGAGGGTGCTTGAAGGCCAGAGAGTTATTCTCAGGTACGTTTTTATGCTGTTCACGTAAAACATCCTAAACTTGGGCCAGTTGAAAATAAGGAGGAATAATTTCACCAAAAACTTTGATTTCTTCAATATTGTATGCATTAGATTCTTAAAGAGGCTCTATTATACTTTTTGGGGATGTCCCTTTCCTTTAGTGTGTTATATAGTTTGTATTGCATGTAAATGGTCTGCAAAGGCTAAAATCCCTGTGTTCCCTCCAGAGGGGATTTCTCTCCCACACTCTTGCCCCTGCCTGAATCGCCTCCATTGTACTCCTTTATTTACTTCCGTAACAATGTGACATCACTATGTAACACTCACACTTCTATTGGCTAGAGGGCCATTTCTGGTACATCTCTAAGAGATCGCACACACACAACAGAACCGGCCAGCTAACCAATCAGAACAGACTGGGATCTGCTTTCGGACAGAGGGTGAAAAGAAGTGCACACATGATGCTATAGAACATTATTTCACCAAAGAAAAAAAGCCTTAGCAGACCCAGGAAACGAAACAGTGGTTGTTTTCTTGCGTTCTTATAGCCAACACACACTTGTTTCCTTAAGTTGATATTCGACCAAGGGACTATTTTCTTCCTCCCATTGTTCAATTTTTTTTTGCATGTTTTCTATTTTTTTTTAACGTGTTGTAGTAGTTTCACTTTGTTTTCGTAAACTCATGACTCCATTAGTTTTTTGTTTTTTTTGCAAAGTTGTGCTCTTTGTATACCTGGAGGGACCCATTTCTAAAAACCCTGAAACCTTTATCTTTGCAGTCCGTCAGGCCTAACTCATCCTGGTTTAAACTCTATATATAATTTTAGCGTTAGGTATAATACCTCATATGTTTTGGGTATATTATACAGCATTACTCATAATATAACGTAAAAATATAAGAACAATATAAAGAATACAGTGAAACAATTATACACATTTGAATTCCCGTAGTTGAGCATTATTTTTACAAGCCCCTCTAAATGCCTGGCTGTTCAACGAAATACAGAGACAGCGACAGCGACATCAGGATAACATTTTAGGGAGGATGAAACAGTGGGTTACGTATTGTAACCCTAGTTATATAAGCACAGGCGGAGCGTTCAAGGGCCTCAGTAGAAGATCGGCCCTTTCGGTGTCAGCCCCCCTTCGCCAGTGGCAACAGCCACTGTACCCTGTGGTTTTGCATGGCTCGGCGAGACAATCCGCCCTTGGGGGTGGATTCGTTTGCACATGAGCCATGGCCAAGGAAGCTGCTCTACGCCTTTCCACCAGTACGCCTCATTCTCCCCCTCCTGAAGAAGGTGGGACGAGAGCGTCTGTCAGTCATCCTAGTGGCCCCTGACAACCGCTTGTGCGCGCATTCAGGTAGGCCCGCCCCAGGGGGCCGGCTACGGTTATAGATATCTCAGTTGATGAATGCTCGCATAGTATGATTAAGAGGTAGTACCCATAGAGTCCAGTAGAGGGCGGAGCCTGTGCGAGATATAACTAAAATCAAGAGCAAGTCGGGGAGAAGATGATTACTTAATTTGCATATATATTGGTCACACGCTTCCAATCATGATAGATGTTATGTTTTTCAAATATGGAATTATGGGAGAAAAAGGGGCCAAAGAAAATCAATGAGGTGCTATTATTCTCTTTCCCTTATTGGATCTCCTCTTCAGGTTCATATGTAAGGTACAAGTCCAGGGTCAGAGGTCAACCCATCCGACATTTCTCATCTTGTACAGCTTCCATTTTAATGTATTCAACTGCAAAATGTATTTTTTGTATCTTCTGGTAATAACCTGATGATAGTTTACCCAGCCTATATTTTTCAATTTCGTGACTTGGGGCTGCTATCTTTTGTCTCTCCCCCTCCATGAAAACATGAACTTTACATCATTTGGACCTCACTTCCGTAATAACGTGAACTTCATATCATTTGGAGCTTGCTTAAGTTCATAACAGACATTGCCAGAGAGCCTTCAGCTTAGTCGCAAAGAAAAATAACGACTCCCCTTCATTCATTTCTCATAGCACTTCACTGTAATGACAGTAATCGAGGAGGGTCACAGTGACCATGACACTCCTTATTTTTGATTGCTTATCATTCTAATGACATCAAAAATGATTGTTCCCATTTCAATTTAGTCATGCACTTTTTCAAAGATCATTGAATATGTTTGTGAATAGGCGCATTTTCCTCTAGTTTCTTAATATTGTACATACAAAATAAATCATTTAGAGCTGTACATGTGGTTGAGAATCCATCAAAAATTATTATTCAAACAAAAATAATTTGCACCTATCATCTATCTTTCTTCATCAATGTATTGGGTGGGATTGAAGGATCTATGGGACAAGCAAAAACTGGACTCTTCCAAGAACCGACTGTGTCCAAGACCAAAAGTAGCTAGTAAGCAAAGTCACGTAACGACGGTAAGGTGCTAAACATTTAATTGTTTTGTTTTTTGATCAAATGTTTTTATTCACAGACATTTAGTAAATTACAAAGTACAATCACAACACAAATTACAAAAAATACAGAAAAACAAACAATAACAACAATCTGACAAGAGGACAAAACTAAGAAAAGAATAGTCCCAGGACCTCTCAGGACCAATGACTGCAAACAAATACATCGGTTAAGACAGCTAGATCCGCTCCTTTAATTTTTCAGCTGTCGACAACCATAAACCGATATTGGACTCCTTAACTCCAATCACGCGTGCAGTAGACAGTTCCATGTAGACTACGTCAAGAAACATTAGTAAGCAGCTGGTCCCTGAGAGCTTGTCGGGTTGTTTCCACCTCATAGCAACCAATTTCTTGGCAGCCGTAAGGCCAGCATAGAGAGGTCTTTTCTGGTACCCAGTAGCCGGCAGCTGAGATAAATCATTTAAAAGAAAAACAGACACAGATACAGGTAAAGTCAAAGAAAATATGTCGGACAATTTAGAGGAGACCCCGTTCCAAAAGCGAGCAACAGGCGGGCATTCCCAGAACATATGGAGAAATGTACCAGGAGCCCCCATGGAGCACAGGGTACACTGAGCATCTGCCAGAAGACCCATCATATGCAGCCGCCTGGGTGACAGGTAAGTTCTATGTGCATAGTTCAGGTGGATTTGTTGGTGGTCGGGATTGCGAGACGCCTGACGAATGTTAGCCCAGACTGAATCCCAGTTAAAATCAGGTCTCAATTCTGGGACATCCTTAATCCACAGTCTATCTAAGGGAAGGTCACCATAAGAGGACTCAAGTAGGTGAGTATAAAACATAGAGACAAAGCCCCTTGATGTTCTTCTATCAGTGATGAGTATGTGGAATGGATGCTGTGCTAGTTGTTGATCCCACGGGACCCCATAAGCCAGGGATCACCAACTACATTTGTCCAAGGGCCAAAATGTATCCAATAGACACTATCGCGGGCACGCGATTTTTATATAGTCCACAATGCTAGTGGAGCACGCTCAGGTACTGCGGACCGCATAAAGCTTAGCAGACTCTTCACGCTAACAAAGGATCACTTCTAGGCAGGGTTGGGAGGGTTACTTTGTAAATGTAATCAGTTAATGAATTCTGAATACATGCTCTGAAAGTAATCAGAATACAGTTACGTATTCAGATTACTTTTAGAATACTTTTGGAATGCTTTATTTTTCCATAACAGATGGGTATGTTTTAGTGAACAGGAGACACTTATTTTACTGTTTTAATGGCTTGTCAAGAACTCAAACACAACATCTTGGTGTCATTCTGGACAGCTCCCTCTCATCTGCACCCCACATAAAAAACATCACCCAGACTGCATTCTTTGTACTGTCTTAAAACCTTTCCTTGGAATATGTTATGAATTGTAAGGTGTCCTTGGGTGCTTTGAAAGGCGCCCCTAAATAGAATGAATTATCATTATTATTTATTATCTGAAATGATGTAATAACTTTTAAAACTTTTTCCAGTCACTTGCCCCATGCATTCAGCAGCAGCAGGCCATTCACTTTGATTTGATCCCGTTATGAAATGTCATCATTTCGACAATAAATAAATGCTACATAAATGTTATCTTGCACATTTTATCTAACCATCTCCGTTTCTAACTTTCAATATATTTTAAAAGATCTCTCTCTATCTGCGTGCGGGGACGGGGCCTCACAGGCACGCTGCATCTCTCTCTCTCGCTCACAGAAATGCTGCAGCGCTGTGCAGTGTGCACACAGTTCTGCCCGTAATGAATATTACATTTTGTGAAGAAACTTTCCCCCCATTAATTCCAATAAGTATTCCAAAATCTATTCACTTCAGGTTTACGAAAGTAACTGTAATCAGATTACTCGTTTTTCAAATGTAACGCCAGCTGAATACAGTTAGCCTACTTGATTTTTGTATTCTGATTACGTAACGCTGTTACATATATTCCATTACATTTACAACCCAACCCTGCTTCTAGGCTACTGTCCCGCAGCTCCTGCCTCTCTGTTGGACTCTGTCGCAGCGGGGCTACTGCTGTGGAGCGCACAAAGCAGACTCTTCACAACGAAGGATCAATTCTTCTTCAAGGCAGGGAAGGTTTTGCAGTACGCAGTCTACTGTCCTGCAGCTGCTGCCTCTCTGTTGGACTCCGGTACTGCACCTTACTCACGAGACGTTGTAAAAAAAAAAAATGGGCGGGGGGCAAACGCAGTAACCACTCCGCCAACGCCACAGTCACCCCCCCCTGAGAATGTCTGGCGGGCCGGATGTAGCCCGCGGGCCACCAGTTGGTGGTCACTGCAGGGCTGTCCTGAGCTGTAGATAAAAAAAGAAAGAGGTGCCTGGAAGGTCATAATAGCCTTTAAGATCCTGAAAAGAGCGGAGACCACTGTCACTGTAAATATCTCCCAAGGTGTGAAGACCCTGCCTCCCCCATTGGGAATAATTAATAGGCCTCCGCCCTATGAGTAATTGGTTGTTATTAAATATTGGCGAATTGAGATGCCAGGTGCATTGAATAGCGCATAATTTCTGTGCATTTCGCCAAGTCTGAATTACATGAGTAATCAGAGGGCCGAACCTAAGCTGACATTGTTTGATAGATATGTTTGTGTAAATTATGTCCTGAAGTCTCCATGGGGAGACTAACTTCTCTTCTAAAGCCCGCCATGAAACCACAGCTTGGGGGTCAAACCAATTAATCAAAGGTCTTAATGAAAAGGACCAGAAATACAATTTAAAATGTGGTACTGCCAGCCCCCCATCAAGCCTCCTTCGTTGAGTAGTGGACATTTTGAGTCTAGGCTGTTTGTGGTTCCAAATACATTTTGAAATTGCCGACTGTAGTTTCTGCCAATGACCATTGGGGGGCGATAAAGGAAGCATTGAACTGATAAAATTAACTCTAGGCAGTATATTCATTTTAATTATTGAAGCTCTGGCTTGTAGGGAGTTGGGCTGGCTCGACCACCTATTGAGGTCCTGGAGAACCTTGTTGTACATGTCTGTATAATTATTCTTTATAGTCTTGTTAAGGTTTGGGAATATTTCAATACCAAGATATTTGAAATGTTCTACCACAGGAATGTTTGCAGGGAGAATAGCTGATTTGGCAGCGTCGTTGAGAGGCAAAAAGGCAGACTTGGGCCAATTAATCTTAAAACCTGATAGGTTGCCAAATTCCTCTATTACACTAAGCAGACGAGTTGTAGACGTTGAGGGGTTCCGCATAAAAATCAGTACATCATCCGCATAGAGGGCAATGTGATGAAGCGAGCCTTGGATAGAAATGGGGATAATATCCTGTGATTGCCTAATAAATTGGGCCAGTGGCTCGAGCGAGAGGGCGAAGAGCCCTGGTCTCAAGGGGCAGCCCTGTCTGGATGACCTTGCTACAGAAAAAAGCGACGAGATAGTTTTGCCTGTTAAAATCATTGCTGAAGGGGCAGAATAAAGTACTTTGATCCTATGGATGAACCCCTTACCTAATCCCATAGACTCTAGAACAGCCCATAGGTATGACCATTCTAGCCTATCAAAAGCCTTCATAGCATCCAGAGATAATACAGCCGCTGGTGTTTTATCATCTTTGCTAGCGTCAATGATGTGCAGCAATCGCCTGAGATTGTCCGAGGCTAGGCGACCTTTTATGAAACCGGTTTGGTCACAGTGAACTAGAGATGTCATAGAGTTCTGTAGGCGACGAGCCAGGACCTTCGCGTACATTTTAAGATCGGCACCAAGTAGGCTTAAGGGCCTGTAGCTGTTAAAATCAGATGGATCTTTATCCTTTTTTAGTAGTAAAGAGATAAGAGCTGTATTAACATCTCTGGCAAAACTACCCCGTTCTATTGAAAATGCAATCATGGAAAGCAACAGCGGGCCCAACAGGTCCCAGAAGGTCAAATAGAGTTCTGGGGGGATGCCGTCCCACCCAGGCGCCTTACCCTTTTGCATGTCGAGGACCGCTGCTTTAAGTTCCTCCAAGGTAATAGCCTCAGCAAATTGTTTGGAAACATCCTCTGTTAAGCATGGTAATTCCAGCTTATTAAGAAAAGCCTCATATTTAGTTTTATCAAAAGTGATTTCAGATCTATATAATTCAGAATAAAAGGATTGGAATGCATCATTAATCCGCTTAGGGTCGGTGGTTATCTCCCCTTGCTGGGTTTTGATAGAAGGGATCTCAGCGAAGTGTTCATCAGCACGAATTTTCATAGCCAGCAGGTGACGAGGCCTAGAGCCGTGGAAGTAATAGTGTTGTCTTGTCCTGTGAATCAAAGATTCGGATCGCTGTCTAAGAATTGAGTTGATTTCTTTCTTAACTACCTTTAACCTTAAATTAAGCTGTTCAGTGTAATTCGATTGAAGTGAAGCGTTCAGATTAGCGTACACATTTTCTAATATTTCCAATTTGGAGAGTCGAGCCTTTCGCAGATTAGATGCAAATAGTGATGAATTGCTCCTGATAAATCCCTTAATTGAGTCCCACAATATCCTAGGATCTTCGACAGATCCTACATTAAACTCTAAAAATTTGGTGAGTTTTGCCTTAAATTGTTTACAGAAATCATCATTTTTAAGCAAAGTTGTGTTAAATCGCCACCTAGGGGCACGGGAAGAGAGTCTTCTTAGTGAGGCGGAGAGTAAGATGCCTTTGTGATCGGAGAGAGCTATTGGCAGCATGGAAACATCAGTGCTGTCAAAGAGATGGGGTGAGGCGAACAAGTAGTCGATTCTAGAAAAGGTCTTATGTCTGGAGGAGAAGAAAGAAAAGTATTTAGAAGAAGGGTTAATCAGGCACCATTGGTCCACTAGCCCTGTCTCGTGAGCCCACGCACGCAGGGCGGAAGAAGCCCTCCTTTGGTCTGTTGTCTCAGAGGCTCCTGATCTATCTATAGCTGGGTCCCATACAGCATTAAAATCGGCCCCTACTATAAACGAGTAGTCTGTCAACTCTAACATGGCGGCAGTGAGTACATTATAGAAATCTCCCTCAAATGAGTTAGGAGCATATGCTGAGACCAGCGCAATTTTCCTATTAGAACATTCGACTTTTGCGATAGTTATCCGGCCTGTTGTGTCTGCCCATACATCTAAAACGTTTATATTTAAATTGCGCTTAGCCACTATGGTCACTCCCCGGAGTTTAGTACTTGCAAAAGAAGATGCTATGACATGATAGAATTTGTCAGCCAGTCTTCCCGCGTCAGTCTTCAGAAGGTGAGTTTCACTCAGTAATGCCAAATCCACCTTTTTCCTCCTCAACAAGCCTAGAACACTGGTGCGTTTATGTGGAGCGTTAAGGCCCCCCGTATTCCAAACCAATATGTTTAAATTAGCCATTTATAAAGGTGAGCAGTGTGTACCAGTATAACAATAAAAGGAATGCACAGAAATTGTCGAAAGGACCTGAGGTATCCCGCCCACCCGCAAAAAACCCATGAGCAAAAAGGTAAAAACAAAAACAAAAACATGCACACATATGACAAAACAAAAAAAAGGAGAGGCCCTTACACCCCCAACTGGCCCTCCCACAAAAAGAACCAAACAGTCCGCAACCAGAATAAGAACCAAGGGCTATACAGAATTGAGCCCAACAACATCCCATGTTAACATCAACCCGAAAAATGTGCTAGTGCGAAGCCATAAAATCTAACTAGCAGGTCTCAGAAATTTAACATGGATAGCAAAAGCTGCTAAAGATGTGTAATAACATCTAATAATAGTGCGTATATCAAAATAATGAAATTAAATCTATATATCCTCAAATATACATATCCTTACATGCTCATAAAAAACAATGTAAATGTACAGCCAGGGATCTACGAATCATTAAATGATTAATGTAGTAACTCAACTAGCAGACCGAAAGTAACCTAACCCCAAGAACATATCAAAAATAAATGTAGCAGGTATAACTGAGTTTACCAAGTCAAGTGTACTTATGCAGTAGTTGCCCGTTAACCGGGCATAACGTTACTGACAAAGCTAATAAAGATTACTGCATTTAACAAGGAAGTGTGCCAAAGCTACAGTCCAGAGAGGGGGAAAAAGAATCCCTTGTAGATCGATTAAGCCGGCCCACTAACGGAGCTGACATAGCTAGCCACACATAGTCAACACAGTATTGCTACAGGCCCAGAATAGCCTGCTTCATGTGTACAGGTTCATTATAAAACACGTGAAACCGGGTATGCTAACGGCGCTAATACAGCTAGCCGCATATAGCTTCCATGGATAGTCACAAAACACTAGTCAGTTTACAGCCACAGGGCTTGGGCGGTCTTGATGTGCAAACCTGTTACTCATTGCCAACATGCGGGTCGCTATGATCCGGTGAAATGGTCATCGGTGCAGCTTGCTCCTCTCCCAGCTCCGCCGGCACGTCAACGAAGCGACCAGGAGAAGTGCGCTTATCCAAAAACCGCTCCGCATCTACGGCTGAAGCGAAGAGATGAGTGGAGTAACCCAGTCAGCAGCGAAGCGGAGAGCTCTGTTGCCGATTGAAGGGGGGTGTTTCCTCGCCTCACGGAGGATAGCTTGGTGTGTGGAGAAGCGTAGACAGCAGAAGATAAAAGCCCGGGGCCGTTCTCCCTCCGTAGGGGGACCGCCGCGGAAGATTCTGTGGGCACGCTCTATTTCAGGTTTAAGTTGCTTCAGAGCGGGGAACCAAGTGGGTATCATGTGCTCCAGAAACTGCACCGGGGTGTCACCCTCCGCGTCCTCGCGTAGACCATAAACCCGAATGTTGCACCTCCTATTACGGTCCTCAAGATCCGCTATCTTCTGTTCGAAACCCAGCATCTTTTCTTGAACGGTGGAAAGGACGTAGAATCTTTCTTGGTGATATTTTTCAAAGCATCCAGCTCTCCTTCAGCTGAAGTAATCCTTGTCGTAGGCTAGCATCTAGCTCCTCACGTAGCGAGGTCCTCACCACTTCGGCGATGGATTTAATATCTTCATCTTTCAACGTTTTAGTCGATTTTCCATTTGCCTCCGGCATTCTTATAGCTTTCCAACAGATAATTCGGCGTGAAATGACTTAATGTGTAATAATAGTGGGATGTTGTCGGGGAGCTCAAGACTTACGCAGCCATTTCGTTCCCACGGTCAACCGGAAGCCCAAACATTTAATTGTTAACCTAAACATCAAAATCATTAGTTCTGAACCTAACTGCATAGTTTTAGTGCCTTAGACTTAAAGTAACTGAAAGCGAAACCTAGGAAAACTGTGACCCTTTCTTAACGTTGGATATGCACCTTTTTCTCACTGGTGGCTGCAGTTGGCCCCATCTAAAGCAGCAGAGTGGTAGAGAAAACAACTGGATACGACCTGTTACTGTCCTGGTAATATTTGTACGTATGAAAATTTAGCAGCCAAGATATAAATCCACCACTGTTATTTCTAGGCTGTTATGTAAAGCGCATTATAACTGGAAATTGCTCTGCCATCACAGTAGAAAATGTAGACTCTTCCACTCCCACCTAAGCAGGGGCGCCGTAAGGGGGTGACAAGTTAGGACGATTCTAAGGGCCCATGACTGACAGGGGCCCAAACAATTTTAGAACATTAAGAAACAAATGTTTAAGTAACCAATGTGATATCTTTTCATGGGGCCTAAAATCCCTGGCGGCGCCCCTGCACCTAAGTCTCAGAAGGAAGGTTATCCAGAACCACTGTGAAATCTGACATATTGTGCTAGTTTTCAGGTTCATATTAGTATTTTAAGCTACTACTGTGTCATGTGTCCATGCTTTAATGTTCGAAAAGCTCTTTATTTTTCTCATACTGCCTGTGCTACGGCACCACTTTTCACCCTCTGTCTGAAACCAGAGCCCAGTCTGCTCTGATTGGTTAGCTGGCCGGCTCTGATGTGATTGGTCAACTGCCTTAAGATGTGTAAGAAATGTCCCACCCCTATCGCGTACAAAGAAACTCCCTCTGGAGGGAACTTTGGCATGTTACACTTACATGCATACAAACCTATATAACACACGACTGGAAAGCGAAAAACCCAAAAAGCACAATAGGGCTTATTGAAGCATTTCTTCCACTGTACAGTTAACCCCATCCTGACTTGTTTCTAATACGATTAACTCAATTGCTTTTATCCTCTAAAGGTGTAAGGCCAGAGGTGACCCGGAACCAGCCATCCACTGGATCTCTCCTGAGGGCAAACTGGTGTCAAACTCCTCGAGAACGTTGGTCTACAACAACGGGACTCTGGACATCCTCATCAGCACGGTGAAAGACACCGGCTCCTTCACCTGCATCTCCTCCAACCCGGCCGGCGAAGCCCACCAAACAATTGAGCTCATTATTATAAAGCTCCCCCACATCTCCAACAACACCAACAACATACAGGAGCCCGACCCGGGATCCTCAGACATCTCCACGTCGACTCGAGGAGGGGCCAACGGGAGCAACGTGACGGGCGACGTGAAGGGCGGGGTGGACAAGAGGGTGGTGACAGCCGAGGCCACGTCATCCACGGCGCTGATCAAGTTCAACTTCCAGAGGAACATTCCGGGAATCAGGATGTTCCAGATACAGTACAATGGGAGCCAAGATGACTCGCTGGTTTACAGGTAAGACTGACAGAATCACCATGAGTCAGACAGTTTACGCAACAGAAACATGATATGGCTGATGTGAGAGGTAGAGGATAACCTGAGCTGTATAGATTATATTACAGTAGATTAGATGCAGCTTTAATGATACTGTGGGGAGAAAAACGCTACCAGGGTGCTAAGATGCTTTGTTAATGAAAGATAGACTCGGAATAACCACCTAACATTTGAAAGATACCCAAAGGAAAAAAAAGCATTAAGGGCTATGTAATGTGCGGATTCTTCAGTATGAGGAAATTTGCATAAGTATAATGAATGTTATCTTGTCATGAACAGAAAGAAAGGCATTGTTTTTATCAGAGTGCATGCACAGACTATTTCTCACGGCTTTATTACATCAGAGCACAGACGGTTCGTATCAGGGCACATTAGGCCAACACGGAGATGAAATCAGGATGGACAGCACTGAAAATGCAAAGTGAGAAAGTTCACAATCCGGGGGAAATAATGCTGCTGACTCACCGACACGGCCTTGAAGGCGAGAGCTCTGCGGGGCCCTTCTTAACTTTTGCTGTGTACTCAGGATTACACAGATTAGATCGATCTCGCAGGGAATGATTGTTGTTTGAGCTAAATATTTACTCCAGTGAAATGGGGGAGAGGGAATTAACAAACACATAAAGCTTCTGTAAGGAAATGTGCCTGTATTATCTGCCTTTCATATCTGCCGCTAATCCCTATACATACTTCATCTATATGTATCATCATCAAGAGTTATTGGGGGGGGGTGTCTTTGACATGACCGTCTGGGTGATGATGGTGAATCTAGGTTGGATGTTTTTCGTTGTGATCCTTGATCCATTACAGTCTTAATCTCTGTGTGACTACACCAATATGATTAACAAACAGATCATTCATAGGACAATCTGATCGTATTATCTGCCGTGCATATTATTCCTAATCTCTGTACATGCTTCATGAGCACTCAACTCCATTCGTCACGCAACATTGAGAGACGCCACTGATAGGATTTATGGTGTCGGTCGTGCTAAAGAACTTGTTCTCCAAAAGCCGATCTTCCTCTCCGTCTATCTCTTATTCTCAAAAGCTTTGGTGTGTAAGATTGTCATTTGACAAAAGGCTGTGTTTATACTTTTGTGCCCCTTTAAAATACTTGCTGTAAAGTATCACGTTGGAGAGCATAGACAAAGAGCTTCCTGTTCTGGGACTGAAAGTGAAACCTATAGAAACTGCAAGCCTTTCTTAAAGTTAGTTATTTTTGCTTACTTGTGGTTTCAGTTTGCCCCTTCTGAAGCACCACAGTTGTAGTGAAAACAACTGATTACCACCATTTCATAACCTAATAACATCTCTAGTAATGAGAAGGGTTATGGTTAGGCACCCAACATGTACTGTGAGTCCACCCTTTCTTAACGTTGCATATGCACCTTTTTATGCAACATCGGGAGACGGTGCCGATAAGATTTATGGCCTTCTTTCTTGTTAAAGGTCTCGCTCTCAACTTCAAAATACCTCTCTTCCTCTGCATCAATCTTTTTTATTTTCAAAAGCTTTTGTGCATTTGTAAAATGTGTATTTGACAAAAGCCTGCGTTTATACTTTTATGCCCTAAACTTTGAAATACAAGTGCTTCCTGTTTGTGGATGGAGGAGCCACCAACCACCAAGATCATTATTGGCCTTTTTTCCTCAAAGTCTTCTCTTTTTCCCTCTAATAGGCGCCAAACCCATTTGCGTTTCTCCCTGTTATTTCGCAGCTCTCCTGTCTTTAGATAGCGGATTGATTTCCAATCAACGCCACAGCTTGCACAAAGCAGCAACCCATTGATTCTGTTTTCTTCATTACCCAAACACAGAAGTAAGAGAAAAGGAGGAAAACAAAAGAGTGAGAATGAGAAAGGACGTGTTGAAGACATAAGGGGGATGGGGTGGCGAGGATATGAGAGGAAGACGGACAAGGAGAGACTGGGACTGTCGTCACTGACAGGGCACTGACTTTTCAGGTTCAATGAGAGCTTATTGATTTGCCGCACGATGACATTTCTGCTTTTCTACTCCCCACCTGCTCCACATAATGGTGCATCAGTATCTTCCCTTTATACTGTGAGTTTGGTGATGTGAAAACAGATGGGTAAGGAAGTAGTGGTTTAGAGTCGGTACAGGCACATCCTCCGGGCGATGTTAACCTCCTACACATGCAATAGGCAGCAGATCTAAAGATGTAACAGTTGATGCTGTATTGATCCCTGCAGAGAAGCCCCCCCCCCCCGAGGTCAGGGTCAGCTGCAGAACATCTCTCCCGGAGCTGACAGGGATTCAGTGTCTCGCTCAAGGACACTTGAGGAGGCCAAATGTTTACTGATACAGTACTGCTGTTTTAACACCACTGCTCCTGCTTAAGTATTGTATTTATATTCCGGACGAAGAACTGCAACCCAGCCGGACACACAGCAAACCCCCACACAAACTCAGCAATTCTGGTCAGGCTTGTTGGATTTCTTTAGGACAGTATAGTGTCCCAGAAATATTTGCAACAAACAATATTATGTTAATTTGGGAACTTTTGTATGCCTTTGATGCGGTATAATGATCATTTGATAATGATAATATAATCTCAAAATAGTGCAAGCAGACCCTTATAAATATCTTCATTAAATAAAACTAGAACAATGTAAGAAGTAAGCAAGTAGTATCAAATCCAAAATGCCTGTTTTTAGGTACCCAACAAAAAAGATGAATTTGGTTCTGCTTTTGTTCTCTAACATGCACGTTGAGTTAGGAACGTGACACAAAGACTTGGTTTTAGGAAAAAAACACAAAGGTTTTTGGCTTGAAAACACTGGCTCTTGGCATAACATGGAACAAAACAAACTGGCACAGGACAAAGGGAGACAAGGAGTATTAATAGAAGAGTTAATGGGACACAGGTGGCAACAACAAGGGTGGGGCAAACAATCACAGTAGCAATTATATACCAAATGTGAGTATGTTTGAGACAAATCTATCTTGTGTTTTAAATAAAGGCCTTTAGTTTGATTTTCAGGAATGAATGGCTTTGCTTGTAACCAATACGACATGCCTACCAAAAACAAAACACATATTTGTTGTGAATCCATGGGACTTTGGTGTCTCTTTTCCTTTCCTTCTTTCATGCAAACTGTAAGGAACAAAATGTAGTCATGCACAAAGCCTTTATCCAAGTCTCAGCTGTTAACCCCTTATTGTAAGGCCGGGTCAAGGAAAAGCTGATGTCAGAATAATGTTCTGACCTTTTACACATGACCTCTCACAGCACAGAGGCACATGCAGTTTTACACCTCACTGGTTGTATTGAACGATCCACAGCGGCGTGGATGATGAGCATAAACTCACAGCCAGAATAGACAAGACGACCGTAAAATTGCCACAAAGCACAATGGGCTCTTATTCAGAAGTGGAGCCAATTATTACTCTTAATTAAGAGTTTGGATGAATGCAAGCCACGTTGGGATAATTTAAATAATTAATTCACAAATTATAGGATAATAAGATGTATTGTTTAGTCAAAGATTCAATTAAAATGATGATGATACTAATGCTGGTATGTGCCCTTAACAGAGTAAGAAAGACATACAAAATACTGCTTTTTAATAAGGAATATATGTTTCGAAAAAAGTGGTTCCAACATAATTATATGTCAAGGCGATACCTTTATACAACCCAGCACCTATAGTCTATTGTCACAGGTTGTGTGTCTGAGTTGAGAGCAGCTCAAATAAAGGGTAATTGTGTATTTGTTACTACTGTATGGAAGGCATACCTTTAAGAGTAGTGTATTTTCTAAGAAAGAAGTATAACATAACGTTTTCTTTCCTACCGATACCCTCTAAGTCAGTGATACGCAGCTTATCATGTGGACCCAATACGGTGCCAGATGGCACGCCGACTATTCCCTACTTCATAATGACCTCTTTTTTTATAATGCCAGGGGAGGATCCCCCATCGCCCACTTAGCAGAGGTCTGGGCCATAGATGTTTGTTCAATTTGCAAAACGTGTTCCCCGGGAAAGAATTTGAGTATCCCTTTATCATATTTTACTGTCTCGACCCTCAGCTTGGAAACCAATAGTCTTCTATTTTTTATTGTATTGATTGCATTAGGTAAAGAGTTTTCTAATTTAAACATTTTTGCATCTATACTCAGATGTGGCCAGTAAGCAATAATAAAAGTTGCAATAGAAGCAATAATAATAAAAAGCTTGGCCTGTGTGTAGCAGTATAAAGAAATGTAAAATGAACACATCTTCACCGATAGCTGTAGTTCTGGCTAAGATATGTCGTCCCTTGGAAGTGGAATCGATGACAAAGATATATCCCATTTTGGAGAAACATGTTCATCAGGAAAAAGAATGATGTTAGCATTAGAGCTAAAAGCTAAACTAAGCTGATGTTTAAAGATGAGTCAAAAACACCAACATCCATCTATAAACACAAGCCCTAATGTATTAAGGCTGCGGTACTTTAGAATATACTTCAACCACTCAGAGTATACAAACATGAAAGGCTTCAATATATCTTTCAGAGCCAAGGCAATCTTTTTTTTTTTAAGAGGCACAAACTCCACTTTGGTATTCACTAAGTTGCTTAAGAACACTTACAAAACCCATTCTCCCTCCACCTTCGTCGTCTGCCTGTTGTCAATTCAGTGGCTGTTTTCCACTCCAGCAGATCCATCGAGCTACAGGGGCTGGATGCCATTTGCCATGAAAACTACACATCAAGCAAATTGTGTGGCAAGCTTTTCTTATGAGGCTACACAGCAGGGGATGGGAGGTGAATCCAGGCTTTTAAAAAGGCATACTCTCCCCTTTTATCCCCCTCCTTAGCAGAAAGTAGTTTGTCCCTGCCTATGGTCCCTGCGGCCCAGGTGTAACACCTTGCTCAGCTGTGCTTAAGGCGTGACAAAACAACCGCCTTTATCCCGCCGTAATGTTCCAATTGTGTTTTTATAGGACCATAAACTTATCGCAGTAACGGTGTTATTGTCGTAGGTAGTCCAAGGCGCTTCAAACAGGGACATGTTATAAAAAGGGAACTACCACAGCAATAAAGATGATTCTGATGGGAAGAGTGAAAAAAGGCAGGGAGTAGGGAAGGAGGGTAAGTAGGAAATGATCGGAACATAAAGAAGAAGTGAGTGAGTGTTCAAAGGGATGGGGGGAAAGAAAGGGTGGAGATGTGAAGGGAAGGACAGAGGAAGCTGAAGGAATTTAAAAAAGGAGCAAACGGAGCAAAAAGAGGTTGGCAGAAAGGAAATAATGAGAGCAACAGGGAGTATGGGGAGAAAGACCATAGAAGAAGACTTAAGAGGATCAATGGATAAAAACGAGATTGGACAAAAGCAGGTGTATATTAAAAGAATAAAGACACTGGTAAGATGAAGGGTGACAACAGGAGGAAGGGTGGAAAAAGTATGAGTGCAACTAAATGAACTAAAAAAGAAGAGGGAAGAACTAACAGAAAGGATGGAAGAAAGTCAAGTAGTAAGAAAAAAAAGAAAGCCAGGAAACTTATATTAGCAATTACCCGAGTAAGATATAAAGAGATTCAAAACAAAAAAGAAAGTAAAAATGTAAAAAACTAAACCGGCAGTTTGGAAAGTGCTGACCACAGCATTTAAGATAAATCTAAATGACTCAGCTGAATTGGAGGAATGGAGCTGAGCTCGGCAGATGGAGGTCCACACCCGTCTGCAGATGGTGCTGAAACGTATTCCCCACATCTGGGACGGCTGCACGGCACTTTGACGTGTACTCTGCAGTTTGCACTGAGCTCAGCAGTAACCAGATCTCACTAAGAGGTGAGCCGTTTCCTTAAGGCTAGGAATTAAGAGTTGACCATAGTGAAACACTCGTTGTCTTCTGCAAGAGAACATAACAGACTGGTCATCAGTGATCATTCTGTGGAGGAAAACTATGACTATATCTGTCATGGACAATTTTGCATGACTAAGACAATGATGCAACAGTTAAACACTTACTGAATCAGCATGCAAAAAATGAACACTCAAGTTTAGTTACAGAAGAAGAAATTACCAAAATGTTTTCACAAAATATATGCAAAGAAGTGTAAAGATTTTATAGACTGTAATGTCTTCAATGATACTTTCTCTTCCTTGTGATGAGCAGAATAGAGTGGTGCAGAAAAGAGTCCTAAAACCCAGAAATGAGTTAGCATTTACGTCAGTAAATAATGTGTAAAGCCTCTATGTGTCTTAATCTTGCTAACAATTCACTAAATCAGACTATAACGTCATCACAACAAGTATTAGCTGCCTTTAGATAAATGGTGGTGATGCGCCAACAAACATATTTTTACTTTTCATGATTTCATTTACACTTCAAAAATCACAACATTGGTGTCAATGTGTGGAGATTGTCCTGCTTTTTTTATTGCAATATTCCAAAATCCAAACCTCCATGATCAGCCTAAAAGAACACATCACTAAACCACTCTTTATGAAGACAAGGGCAACAACTCACAACGGGCACAGTCAGAAACACTCAGTCACTTTCCAACTAAGTTAACGTTTTAAAAAGTGTTATTGTCTGTACAGCTCTCATTGTTCTAAAATAGTTTTAAAGACAGTATAAGGCCTAAGAAATCTGAATTGTGTTAGTTGTTAATAGAAATCTGAACACGTCCATGTCTGGAAGTTTTCCTTACATTGATAAAATCAGACCAAAGTCTAGATACACTGAGAAGCTGCTTTTACATTTTTTAACCAGATAACGATTTGATGTCGAAATCTGTAATGTTATGTAATAATACAAATACACTTTATTTATATAGCACATTTCATGCAGGATGCAAGTGCTTTACAGAGTAAAGACTCAAAAAAAGAATAAACTCCATCCAAATGAAATTAAACAATTTCTGGTTTTCTTAATGTAACACTAAAATGCCCAGACTTTTGGTCAACTCATATTTGATTAAAAAAACAGGATTTCTAAATATGGACAAAACTTACAAGGACATTTGACTCAGTATAAATGGCTGACAGAAAGAAACACCAATAAATATCACATAATAATGATTGATTTATTACGATTCATTCCATGCCTTAGCACACTTATATTCATGAATCTAATTTCAAAGTTATGATTTGTATGTAACCTTAAAAACAAAACTTGCCATCTCTGTTCATTGAGAAGAGAAACACATTATTACCACAAAGGAGCAGAGCAATTGTTGCTTTCAGTTATTTTAAGGAGGATTTTGAGCAAGTGACAATAATGGCAGTTTTAGGATAATGCTGCTCCTCTCTTAAACAAAATGTGTTTAAGTGGGAACTGTAATATTACGACATCGATTAGAATACAGATTTCAAGTGTTCACTATATTTAGTGGGGAAATATAATCCTGATCTTCTGGAAGTTATTGCCAACCATTGTTCCTATCAATTGCTACATTAATTAAAATGTGTGCTAGCTCTGTGGCTAATACTAGCTTTATCTGACTCTGAACACGGTTAATGAATGAAAAATGGCTGGGGAGGTGTGAGCTCAGCCAACCTGGCCTGGGCTCAAATCCCTCTCCAACTCTGACTGCAAGCTGTGTGGGTGCTTGTTAACCATTAGCTCAGGCATCAGGGGCATTACGCGCTGTGAAAAGAAGATAAGAAGTTAGCTTCTGCAATGTTCAGCCTCAGATCTATTAGCATGGCAGGGTGCCATCTGCTGTGTAAGCCACATTAGGCCGGGGGTCAACAGTAATGGGATAGGAGTCGAACTACCATTAATCCTCCACTCTTTGCTTAATTTGGTTTGATGTGCCTTAGTGGTGGGTTGTTGTTTGTGCCCTAGTGGTGGGTTGTTGTTTGTGTCTTAATGGTGGGTTGTTGTTTGTGCCCTAGTGGTGGGTTGTTGTTTGTGCCTTAGTGGTGGGTTGTTGTTTGTGTCTTAGTGGTGGGTTGTTGTTTGTGCCCTAGTGGTGGGTTGTTGTTTGTGCCTTAGTGGTGGGTTGTTGTTTGTGCCTTAGTGGTGGGTTGTTGTTTGTGTCTTAGTGGTGGGTTGTTGTTTGTGTCTTAGTGTTGGGTTGTTGTTTGTGTCTTAGTGGTGGGTTGTTGTTTGTGCCTTAGTGGTGGGTTGTTGTTTGTGTCTTAGTGGTGGGTTGTTGTTTGTGCCTTAGTGGTGGGTTGTTGTTTGTGTCTTAGTGGTGGGTTGTTGTTTGTGTCTTAGTGGTGGGTTGTTGTTTGTGCCTTAGTGGTGGGTTGTTGTTTGTGTCTTAGTGGTGGGTTGTTGTTTGTGCCTTAGTGGTGGGTTGTTGTTTGTGCCTTAGTGGTGGGTTGTTGTTTGTGTCTTAGTGGTGGGTTGTTGTTTGTGCCTTAGTGGTGGGTTGTTGTTTGTGCCTTAGTGGTGGGTTGTTGTTTGTGCCTTAGTGGTGGGTTGTTGTTTGTGCCTTAGTGGTGGGTTGTTGTTTGTGCCTTAGTGGTGGGTTGTTGTTTGTGCCTTAGTGGTGGGTTGTTGTTTGTGTCTTAGTGGTGGGTTGTTGTTTGTGCCTTAGTGGTGGGTTGTTGTTTGTGCCTTAGTGGTGGGTTGTTGTTTGTGTCTTAGTGGTGGGTTGTTGTTTGTGCCTTAGTGGTGGGTTGTTGTTTGTGTCTTAGTGGTGGGTTGTTGTTTGTGCCTTAGTGGTGGGTTGTTGTTTGTGCCTTAGTGGTGGGTTGTTGTTTGTGCCTTAGTGGTGGGTTGTTGTTTGTGCCTTAGTGGTGGGTTGTTGTTTGTGCCTTAGTGGTGGGTTGTTGTTTGTGCCTTAGTGGTGGGTTGTTGTTTGTGCCTTAGTGGTGGGTTGTTGTTTGTGCCTTAGTGGTGGGTTGTTGTTTGTGTCTTAGTGGTGGGTTGTTGTTTGTTTAATTGTTGAGAGAGCTAACAAGGAAACATTTATGTTGAATTGGAAAGATATGTAACTTGTTGCCATTTAAGTTGGGTTGTACCAATATGGATTGATTTAATACAACATAAATCATCAGAGTTTTGGAAAACTTTAGGTTTGCAATAACTTAATCCAGGTTAGAAATCAAGCGCATTGTAGATTGTCACATGAAAGAAAATGTAAACAACGTTCTGTTAATTCAAGTTTATTTAATGTAAACCACAATTAAAGATTTGATTCAATAAAGAGTTGCTCATTTAATCCAAATACAAACAAAATAAAGAAATGCTATTTATTATTGGGATTTTGAACAACGTGTAAGGGTCAATCTATATAGCACATTTCCGACACAAAGACAATTCAAAGGGCTTTACACAAGCGTTGACAGACAATTTCCTCCTTAACCTGTTAAGCCCTGCGGGCTTGTTTTTCACAAAACTGTGTCTCTGGGCTTCTTAACATTTAATAACCTATTAATGTGTCATACCCACTTAACGGGAAGAAAATCAGCTAACTCACAATATGAATCTTTTTTACCGAAACAAAACACAAGTCTCACAAGAAGCGTCTAAATGAGCTCTGAGCGAAAAGATTCTAACGCACTTAGCACAGAACTCACGGTAGAAATACTGTATTACTTATCGGATCTGCACCAACAAGATATCAGCTAGCAAATTGAGATTCCACAGATTATAGGGGTATTAGTATCATCACTGTGCGATCAAAACTGGGGCAGGGGACATCACACAACGTAGCTTTACGGAGCAAAAACGGGACATTGTCTCACCTTTGCTATTGTTCTGATCAAAAGTTGTGTTCAATGGCATTAAAACGATAAAAATGCTGCTGAAGGTTAATCCATAGGTTAATCCAATGTGTCTGTCACTTTGAAATGATAACTGATAATCAGTGTTGGGACTAACGCGTTAATGTAACGCAACTACTTTTTGCGGTAACTAAGAGCGTTACTAGTTACCTATTCCCATTAAGTAACGCCGTTATAGTTACTATGATTTAAATGGGTGCGTTACTGCATGTGATGGAACTGAACCGAATCTCCCTGCGGATGTAACTTATAGGCGAATACAGCGATGTCCTCTCACAGTACCATGGAAAAGTGAAAGTGACCAGAGAGGAGTGATGATTGGTTAACGCGGGGTAACATTTCAGGGTAAGCCAATCAGAGACAGAGTTGGGCGGGTCTTGCCTTATGGGGAAAATACACACACACGAACACTTGCTAATGCTAACACACACACACACACACACGCACACGCACACGCACACACACACGGCAACGCTCACCACCAGCACACACACACACACAATGGCAGATGCAAGTATCAGCGAGAGCAGCAGCGCATTTGCAACTTGGAAATATAACCACTATTTTCAATTTGTGGGGATAAAGGACGCAAAAAATCTTACTGTAAAATGTAAACTGTGTGCAGGACAGAAAGCATTATCCACATCGAAAAACAGCAATGCCAATCTCCTGAAGCACCTAACTAACTTACATGGGACTATAAAACTAGTCGCCAAAGACCCCACCGTCTCAACCAATGTCTAAACATATCTTTTGTTTTTTATTGTTCCACTACATTTCATAATGATAATTGCTACAATGATGGGGAGTTGTATTTTCTCTTACTGTGCCACAGAACAACACAAAAACTTTTGTTATTATTGATATTATCTTTAAAGTAAAGTAAAGTAACTTGTTTATAGTTACTTTTATAATCTAGTAACTAATAAAGTAACTAGTTACTTTTTGAGGGCAGTAACTATAACTATTACTAGTTACTTTTTAAAAGTAACTTGCCCAACACTGCTGATAATCCATCCTTCCATTTTTATGTCAAAAACAGAGATTTCATATTAACTGTTATAAGCACCATTAGAGCTACAACCCAGCTTCCGGTTTTGGGCATTCTGGCTGCGCATCACTTTTTCACCAATGGTAATGTTTAGATGGATTTTAGGAACTTCCCCTCGATTCTATTGGCTCTAACGGTTCAAAAGAGATGTTAATCATCAAAATCGACCGAGGGGGGCCAGAGATATGGAAAATGCACCCAAATGACCCCAGAAGTGGGTTTTATTTTCTAAAAAGGTCAAATGTCACTTGTTTTGCATCAATCTTGATACAGGGTACTTATTGTATGTTATAGTTTGGATTCCTAAAGCCAGGGTTAGTCATTTGTTCTGGGAATGTCATTTTCGAGCCTGAGACCTGGAAAACAGGCTCAGGGCTTAACAGGTTAAAGAAAAAGGTTTTGAACATTGTATGGTTAAATACATCAAGATTAGGGGTGCACCGAATGGGATATTCTTGGCCGAAACCGATACCGAAAAAAGGAAACAGTTGGTCCGAAAACCGAATGCCGAAAGGCCGAAAATGATTAATAGAAATATATATAATGTATACATTTTTTACCAATGTTGTTCAGCTACCTGATTATGGAAAAAGACATGATTATGGCAAAACTTAACTTAAATAATAATCATTATTATGGGTCCATAAAACATTTATTCAGCAGTTTTGAATGCATACAGTACATTAATTGCAAGTCAAGTGCATTTTCTTTTCTCTGTAGGATAACTACAACAAAGTGCGTTCAGAACAAAGCCAAGGTGCTTTAAAACTGCATAAACATCTAGGCCAGTAGGCCTACAACAAACTAGTGTAAATAAAGACTGTAACAGCCAGGACTTCAACAACAACAAATGCACCTATAAGTTTGGTAACCTAACGTGTTGTTGTGATGACGTAATCAAAACGCGGCGATAAGCACGGCGCTTGCTCGCGACAGCCATGCTCACGACAGCCATGCTCGCAGCTGGCTCACAGCCAACATGTCTGCCGCTTGGAGATATTTAAAAATATCAGAGAGAGAGGCGCGGATTGCGATTTGTAAAACGTGTTCAGCTGACATTTCTCGAGGGGGTGTAACTGCAAAGACTTTCACCACTTCGGGATTACTCCACCACTTGAAATCAAAACACCCGGACAAATATGCGGAGTAAGATCAACGTAACCCTGTTCTCTGACATTCGGTGATATTTTTTCCGAATTTGCCGAAAGCCGAAAAGGGCCTTTTTAACCATTTTCGGCCGATAATTTTCGGTGGCCGAATATTCGGTGCATCCCTAATCAAGATACTAGCTTCTGCGATTAACTGGTAACTTTAGAGCAATTTATTAGCAGTATAAAACACTGTTAGCTTGTATCTGTTCTTTAAAAACTTGATTATTTTGTCTCAAACTATTTAAACCACCTCAAGTTAAGAAGTTAAGTTAATACTGGACATCATTTTTAAATTAGTGCAACTGAATTTAATTTAATCTAGATTTCCTCTAAAAACAAAACTGATGTTTGAAGAGACATTCAAATGTAATCTTTTATGTTAGGCTAGTTTCAAAGTTTATTGCAACATCATTTAATGGTTTGAATCATATTTGTAAAAGACTTCCTTGTTGGTGCAACACAGCCTTATCTTATGCATTATATAATAGAACGGGATAGGAATGTGTGGATAACACATGTTTAAAAACTGCAGTGTAAAGAAAAGTTCTTTTAAACACATATCTGCTTCTGTGTGCTGTCTTGTTTATCTGACAAAGTCTCCGTGTTCCGGGCTATTTCATTTGGACTCGTTTGCATCGCAGTAGCACGGGGAGGCTTTAGCCAGAAGCACTTTTCTGAAATAATTGGACACCCTCCTTTCAGATATCTATGACCCACATTCTGGAACACTGCTGTGCATTTTACAATGTTTTCCGTTCAAACACTACTTATAAGAGTATGTATACTCCAGGAGCTCACATTTACACAATGTAATGCTCCTCTCTCTATTTACCAAGAAAATGTAACAGCTGAAACAGTTTTGTTTTCAGTGGGTTGGTGTTTGATTTGATTTGAGAAAACGTTATCTTTGAATCATGTGCGGCACAGATTCAGGCAGGTGCTACTGACTAATGAGCACAGTCAGGAGGATGCTCTTAGATTCTTGAAAATAACAATAAAGTCTTATGTAAAAGGAGATTGAATGAAATGTTCAATACAATCTGATAACTTCAAAGTTGAAATTTGGCACAGGATTACATTTACAGTAAATTAACTCTTTGACTGCAAGCTCAAATAAGTTGTCCTTCACAAAAATTAACTGAAGACTTAAGATGACTCAAATGTGGCTAGAACTAATAAGCCTCTTTATCTAAAGAGATAAAATAGCTGACGGATGAGCGCTGCTAATGACTAGGCAGTGTCAGAAAACTCCAAAAAAACACAAAACTGGACATCTTCCAAACCACACAAAACAATATACCCCCACAGCTACATGAAACCACTAATGAGCTAGCCCATGTCGCTGAATATCATTGAAAAACATGGCTGTCACATGTCGTCCTGCGGGGCTCTGGTTCCCTGGGAGCCCAGTTATCCCCCCCCCCCCTGCCTTATCGCACGGCTCCAGCCCGACCTGGAAGCATGTGTGTTGATTCAGAGCTTTGGATGCCTTTTCTTCTCCCTTCCTTCTCCTGGAATAATGCGTGTTTGTGGCCTGCAGCCTTTGTCCAGTATTTAATCAAGTGAAATGGACTGAAAATAGAACAATCTGGTATCATAGTTCACTGTTCCGTGTGCGGCGGCAATCATTTGTCTGGAGTCAAAAAGATGAGAGCGGCTAATGGAGATCGCATTGTCCTCCTGGCTTTGTCTCTGGCTGGAGTGAGGTTAAGTTGATTAACGTGCACGCTCACATCCGTGCACGCTCATTCGCGGTAGGATTTACCAGTGTGCATTGCTGTATCTGTGGTGAGCGCCGGCAGAGAGCCAGACACAGTGACAGCCACTGGGAAGAGGAAGTCATTGGAGGAAAAGATTACTGTAATGGAACTCTCACACACACATATATGTACATACTGCAGACACACACACACATATATGAACATACTGCAGACACATAGACGTAAATACACAAATGCATACTCATAGAGGACCACGAACACTTTCTCTCTTGTAATGAAAGCGTAAGGAAACCCGGAACCACTAACACACTCAGAGGCGCCCTGGGCTGAGGGCTTGGCAGAGCAGAGTAGATAGATTAGTGTAATAGTCGCGGCCAAGGCAATCATCTGCCCACTGTAGGGCTTCAGACACTGGCAGCAAGATCCAGCTCTGACACAAAGAAATTGGCCACAATGAATGAGTCAGTTTGGATGGGTTCACAATGCTGACGGCTCGCACACAGTCAAGACATAATCGTATGCAAGACAAAAAAAAACTGTGATTTGCATTTAAATGCATTTGTGAACTCAGCAAAACAGGGTCCAAACACACATTATCAATATATCTATTGTTCCTTGCATGTATGAATTATAAATGACGACAGCTCAGCTTACACGCTCACTATGAAAAGCAACTGTGCAATGTGAGCGTCATTGGCCGGAGCGTCTGGTTGGATGGATGTTGTTTAAAAACTAGTTGGGATGTGTCCAGATGGAGTCATGTAGCTAATGGTTTGTTAGCAGCGAAGGTTTCTAAGAATGTTTTTCATGTCAGCAGATACATGACAAAGTAGCAAACAATCAATAGAGCAAGGTGCATAATTGTGACACTGTTATTGAAATTAAACAGTTTTGTTTTGTAACTTGCCCTCTTACTGTTTTAAATCACAATTGTCTAGCTTCACTTTAATACAGATGACGTAAGATTGATCTAACATATATTATCTTTTACTGATTTCACAAAAGAAAAATCTAATTTCCTTGTAAACCAATTCAAATTGTCCATGGATAAAAAAACATAATCCTAAACATGACAATTGTTGTTAATTATGGCAAATATATTGAAGGCATGGCATTTCCCCTGATATTCCTATATTAGTTAGGAGCACATCTGAAGTGAAGGGAGTCTTGAAGTGACTGTCTATCCACAAAGACAACCCAGCCACTTTTTGACAGCTGCCTTAAACATAATAAATATGATTCAACTTTCTATACACATAAACCTGTAAACAGCATTAAGCCTCTCTATATACTTATTATTCTTGTTTATAACATTAACCATAATATATAATTGTGTTACTATAGTTTACGTCCGGCAGTGGCTCAGTCAGTAGGGGCTCGGACCGTGAGCCGTAGGGTCGCCTATTCAAGTCCCCGACCAGACCTAAAATATGGAGTGTGGACTGCTACTTGGAGAGGTCCCAGTTCACCTCCTGGGCCCTGCCGTGGTGCCCTTGAGCAAGGCACTGAACAACACCCCCATCCCTCCTATTCTATCTATGATCTATCTAATCTTTCTGTACAAAAGAAAGCTTGAATTTATGAATTGAGATCAGTCATTCAATTCAAAAATATTTACTGAGGCAATTAATCAAGTAAGGTCATTTTCTTGTAGACTTCTACACAACTAGACTTATGTTTCCAACCAGTGGAGTCGCCTGCTGCTGGCCTTAGAACAAATGGTTAAATACACTACCACGTTGGCTTCATTTCTCAGACCCGGAGGTTGCCATTTAGTTTTGAAGTCAAACTTTAATTTAACTGAGGATAATGATACAAATGAATATGAACCAAAACCAAAAGAAAATCCACTTGTTTACATATACAGTAGTGGCATAAGTCTCTCTCCAATACAGTATGTCAAAATATCAACTGTATCTTCCTCTTTTATATCCTAGAGACATACAGTATTGATGAGGTGCTTAACATCGGTATCTGTGTTAGAACGTGACGGCGTTAAAGCCTGCAAGAAAAAAAGATGATGAAAGCCGAGGCATGAAAAACAAACACATTATTTCACAGATATAAATGCTTTGCTGGCTAATGTGACACACAACCACACACACATCCAAACACACAAGTGACGCCCAAGGCCACGGCAATAATAGGGAAATGAATCTCTGTCAGTGTATGTATGTGTATACAAATGTAGCTGCTTGTATCAGAGCTTGTAGTAGCCAGCGACTTTCGCTCCAATCATTAACCTGCACACTTCAATGTCACTTTCTGTGTCCCAACACAGAAATAATGGCATTGTGAGTGTGCTCACCACCCTAGTGATGACAACATCAAGAGGAGCAAAGAGGAGGACACTCATGGTCAGCCGGCGTTCAGATGGTCCGATTAGTATTCATAGGGTCATATAGATGCTCACACACACACACACACACACTCTACAGCCTTGTGCTGTTATTCCAGAGGGCTCACTAATGACCTACCGCCACATGTATTCCCTATCTCTTAATGCTAACCATTAAAGCTCACCATATCTCCTAACCTTCACTTAACTCCAGCTTAAACCCAGATGCTTCACCTGGCCGAAGCAGCACTCTGCTCCTCTCGGTGCACACAAGGCCGCGAGCTGTGAACTAGCCACCCTTGTTGCTTTGACCGAGGAATATCATTAGCATTTTAATGAGCAAACCCAGGAAAGCTGACACGGCCTTTAAGCGAAACTGAAGGACAAATGTGTAAATCCTCTAGTCAATGTGTCCAGTGAAGAATTACCAACTTCAGTCAAAGTGGCAAAGTACCTTCGGAAGTGTCGACGAGAATATCTGTTTTTTTTTCAATGTAAGCTGAAAACTATTACCCCGGTATGTTTTATTGTGAAACCTTAGCAAGAAAGATTTGGGAAAGGAAGGTCATCTCTTCTGATCCGTGCAATAATAAATCATCTTAAGTGTCCTGTTCCACTGATAACTTTTTAGTTTTTGAGGATTCAGTACCTACCTGCACACAGGAGAGCTGAGTGCATTCATTCTTTACAATTAGCATTCTTAATTCCCTTTCAAGTATTTTATTTATAAAGATATAATAACATCATATACTGTATATATAATAGTTTTAGAACTTTAGTAACAAAGCAGAAGGTAAATGCATTATGTAGGTTGCATTTGAGTTTGCTATCATCACATGCTAAAGAATGTTGTCCTGCCTGTACTCGTACCGTTACACAATAATGTATCTATGCAAAGTAAAACGTTTTTTAAAGCAGGTTAGTGCAAGCGACATTAGAAGTGACAAAGGCATTATAACCCTACTTGGATTTTTTAGCGTTGTTTTTGAGCCTGCAACTTCACTTTATTCTAACTTCAAGTTCCAAAAAAAAAACGGTATGCCTATGCCACCTTCTCAGAACAAAACACAAGTCAGAAAAATGTGATGGTAGCACTGGAACAATAGAAGTTAAGGAGCCAGACTTGCCTAAGGTGTTGGTGGAGACCAAAGCAGAGCTAAATGGAGAAAGAATATTGGACCTACAGTATATTTATCAGGAGGACCGAACACAAATTAAATAATAATGCTAATATTACTACATATTTTAGCTGGCTGTTTGAATAAGCAACTGTTTGCTAACAAGTTCAACATATCAACTTATAATGTAATGTAACTACATTGTCTCTTTTCTGGTATTTTAAGTTTCTTTAGACATTATATAAGCCTTGGAAATGTTCCAGAGCTTACTCACACAACTGCTCGTTCTTTACGCTAGTACCACTTGAAAGCCTTATGTCAACGTTTTTGGTTGAGGAACATCAACATAGGTTACTTATAGATGACATACGTATACATAAACATATTGGAATAACATGATTGGTCCAAGTGGTAATCCAAACATTAACTTACCAGTGGATTCATCTCCGTAATGTGATGTGTACATTGTTCTTCCTCAAAGGGCTGTTGATCCTCTCAAAGACTCAACGTTTGTGTCTGCCGCTGTTTATAAAAAGATGCCATCAAACATAATCCCTATTCCTTGGATGTAGAACCCAATATTCCCCGTCCATATGCTGACCGTGTAGATGTTCTAAACAAATATTCATCACAAACCATTATAGCACTACTTGTGGCCTTAATAATTCCCAATCAAACAATACTACTTAACTGAGAAAGTAGGGACAAATCTAAAACACGAGATATCAGTCGTACAACAAACAATACTTTTCTTACATGCCATCTCCTCCTACTTATCCCTGTCATTTTGAAAGTTGTGTTAATCAATGACTCTATTGTGTTTGTTTTAACGTCCACATTGTCTAACGATGTATGCAGGAATTGGTAAATAATAGAAAAAAGACAATCATTAAAACGTCTTTATTTCCTGTCTCCCCCTCCCTCCCCGTCGCTCTGTTTTACCACAGAATGATCCCCCCATCCAGCAAGAACTTCCTGGTCAACAACCTGGCGGCGGGGACGCAGTACGACCTCTGCGTGCTGGCCATCTATGATGACATCATCACCTCCCTGACGGCGACGCGCGTGGTGGGCTGCGTTCAGTTCTCCACCGAGTCGGAGTACATGAGGTGTCATTTCATGCAGTCTCAGTTCCTCGGCGGCACCATGATCATCATCATCGGAGGGATAATCGTAGCCTCGGTGCTCGTCTTCATCATCATCCTGATGATACGCTACAAGGTGGGTCTCTGTCTGTCTCCGTTAATCCCCTCTGCTCAGAAAGGACAGAGAATGAGAGGAGAGAGATTTTCATTACAGGAGCGAGTGGCGTTGTCACATGGTGGCCTGCTGTCCCGGCCTGGTCTGCTGCTTATTAGCAAGCAGATCACTTCTCTTTGAGATAAGATAACTACCGTGGAATACTCGCTACGTATGTTTCTATACTTATTTATTGTGTATTATTGACTTTTTGTGGAAGCCCCCCCAACCCCTGAAATTCAAATTGATAGAAATAAAATATAGTAATAGGTTATAAAACTGATCCAAGATTTAGCTTCCATTGCTATTTCATCCTGCAGAATTAAGACATTAAAGTTTTTGCAGCTTGTATGTTTTGGAAAATGCCTACGAGGACATTTCCTGCTTGTTTACATTGGCGGTTCTGGGGGGGGGCAACAGGGGCCAGTGTAACGATGAGCTTTGACTCCCCCCTGTGGCCCCCCTCCGAAATAAAAATTATATGATAATACTATTTGTGATAGTGTTGCAGCAAAGATTGCTCTGACATGAGCCAAGTCAACAGTAATGTATTTTGTTTTACAATTATGTCATCTAATTAAATTGTCAAGTTTCTGACAACAATCATTTTATTATTCTTTTTTACTCATGACTAGTGACTTGATATTGTGACATTATACTGAACCAGACATTTTCTTGAATGATAGTTGAACGCTGTCTGTGTCCCGTTTGTCGTGCATTAAAAGCCCCTCTCGTAAAAGACCTGGCCCCAGCATGGAACCCCGAGTAGAGTTGGTCTAGAACTCCCGCTGCTTATTTCATTCATGTAATAACAAACTAAAATGTGTTTAACTATACGTAAAACTTGATATGTCCCTATTTCGGAATGAAACAAAAATGATGAACACCTCATTGCTTTCCTCAGGTGTGTAACCCCGGTGAGGGCGGTAAAGGCGTCTCCTTGTCGATGACCAACGTTCACTCGCAGACTAACGGGCAGCAGTCTCAGGGATGCACCGTCACCCCCAGCTCCTCCAAACACGGCTCCATCGGGTTGGACGACCTCTCTGGAGGCTCAAAGAAGAGGGGGGCCAAGGATACCATAACTCAGTCGTCCGACTCCTCCCTGCCCGACTGCTCCACCGCAACATCGGTCCTCAGCCAGTCCTGGGCGGCCAGGAGCCCGACAGCCGCAGCCGAGGACCAGGAGAAGGGGGGTGAGGAGAGGGCCATGGGTGGGGTCTCGTCGCCCAACGGCACCACCGGCACCCTCCCCAAGCCGAAGCGTAAACCTGCTCCAGGAAAGCCGGGCGGTTCCAGCACCTCGGCCCTCCCTGAAAACCCACCATCCCCCTCCCCTCGCCCTCCTCCCTCGGCATACTCCACCCCCTCCTCCGTTCTCATGCCCTCCACCCCTCTGGAGAACCTCAACACCAACCGCAACAACTCCACCTCGCTCAACCAAACCCCGCCTCCTTACGTCCCTTCGCCTTACCCCACCCTGCCGGCCAAACTGAGCCCTGTCCCCTCCATCCGGTTCAGTGAGACCCCCATCCTGCGCCGGGCCCCCCGTGGCGCCTCCGCCTCCAGCAAGTACCTGACTCTCCCTGCGGAGGAGCTGGGGAGGAGCAGGGCGAGGAGGAGGAACTCGCTCTGTGACGGAGGCTCAAAGACTCACCCCGCCCATCAGGGAGCAGCAGGACCACCCAAAATAGGGCGGATAATGCGGAACAAAAGGAGCCAATCAATGAGCGGGATTCTACTCCCCAAAGACGGGGATGGAGAATCGGACAAAGGGCGGTGCGACTCGGACTGGATCCTAGAGAGCACCGTTTGAACTGGAGAGAGACAGCAACCATTGAAATAAACTTTGTTTTTCCATTTTTTGTATGTCTGAGGTTTGGGTCGTTGAGTGGGTTTGAATTTGTTGAGAGGTGTTTGTTGTTGTGTGTGTGTGTGTGTGTGTGTGTGTGTGTGTGTGTGTGTGTGTGTGTGTGTGTGTGTGTGTGTGTGTGTGTGTGTGTGTGTGTGTGTGTGTTGCTGTTTAGGATGTGTGTTTTAGGTCTGTACAGTGTGTTTGTGTTCATGTTGGAACCTTTTGTTGTGTGTTTCTGGGTGAGCTTTTTCTGTTTTCTGCCTGTTTTTTTTATTTGTATTATTTTCATACTCACAAATCTCAGTTTAAAGGTTTTTTATTCACTTTGAAAGATTCCTGTCTGTTTTCCGGTCGCCTTGTCTCGTAGCGTCTTCGAATCTCGTCGGTTCCACTTTATAGCACAAAACAAAAACAAGACAATGCGCTCGCCACGTAATTTTCCCGATTCACATTCACCTTATCTGAAAACACCACGAAAAGGGATTTACTACAGGAATAAAAAGAGGAATAAAAAACTATACAAGAACTGCAAAGCACACCATTCTCACGTTCACACACACACAAGAAGTGTGTCCATACCGTGGCAAGAGAATAGCAGTCGGTGCCTTCTTTTGCAACAGACAGATGACACAACCGGATTCAAGAGGATCCTGACCGAGGGGATTAGAACCGAGGGGACGGAAAAGGAGGAGATTTCACACATAGCCTTTCTTACCTACCGAGGAGTACAGACCTTTCTCGAGATATACACAGACACAAACTGTGACGAACAGATGAAGAATTTACCTCTTGTGAAATTGATATTTTTTAAAGGGAAGAATAAAAAAAAAAAAGGTAACATCAAAACCCTGTGAGTGTTCCACTGACATTGGTATATACAGCCTGTGTTGGTCACAGACTCCCGGAAAGCTTCTGTACAGAAAAAGACAACATGTACTGTGTTGTTATGTTGTGTAAAATAAAAAGGGATAAAATGAAAACTGCACCTGTGAAAAGTATGTTTTTATACCGGTTGAAATTGTACTTAATTGTTCCATATTTCCATTCAAACACAACATTAATGGGATGTCAGTCACTCTTCATCTTTCATCAATGTTTGTGCCATCAACTGTTCCTCCCATTATTGCACCATTTCAATCGGAACAAACAATTTCCCCCTTGCAAATCACAACAGACGGGTGGTAGTTTCTAATTAAAACCCTTGAAGTTTCCCATTTTCATTCCTCTTTTCTGTGATTTGATGCAAAAGTGTTCTGTCAGAAACCCTGGACTTACACACAAACACACACAGACATATTGTCCCCCTGTGGCCCCCATCCGACAGAAAAGTCTTCATGATACTATTTGTGTGCAAAGATTGCTGTGACTCTAGCCAAAGTTGACAGTAATGTATTTTTATTTATCAGTCAGACACATTGTTAGGCTGTTAATTTACTATAGAGTCTTATTTTCCAAACATCTCTCATCTCAGAGTGTGAAAATTCAGAAAAAGTGCTCCCACGAGGCCTTGACAATGACGAAGACTAATGGGATATGTTGAAATATTGAGATAATCAAACTTTAACGTGTAGAACAGTAGCAGTAGTTATTGAAATAGAAGCTAGGTGACAAGAGGCAGGATTTTTTCTCTTTTAAAACGATAGTCTTATAAATGAACTGCTTTTCCTTCTATTTAAAGGAGACATGCTGCTGAAGAAAAAGTGTGTGTCTTAAACCATCATAGTATTAAAAAAAAAAGTTAAAAAGTAAGAACAGTGCAGAAAGGAAAATATACTTAAAGGGGACATAGTTGCTCGTGTTTGGGCTTTACACTTTTATTTTGGGTTCCTACAAGAACATGTGTACAGGGTTCCATATTCGGGAAAATACTCTTTTCCTCGTAGTGTCCGTCTGAAAATATCAGCTTCACCCTCCGTCTGAAATGCTTTGTTTTGGCGACGACTGTTCCTTTAAGACCTCTGGAAAAGCCTGGTGTGCCTTGAATGGCGGGCAAGAAAAACTGTAGCGATAGTTCAAAGGGGCAGTTTCTTTAAAGATATTTCTCCTTTTTACTGCCAAACTAAAGTAGTCATTATGCAGAATGGAGCAATATTGTAACGGTGTAATGAACCATTGGATTATAATTAGTAATGCATTAATTTGCACATCCCTTTAATGGGCAGGTGGGATAATTGTGTCTTTATTTTTACTGCCGGATAGCAATGCATCATCATTTGATTGTTTTACATTTTGTATTGAGAATCTAAATCTTTGAATAGTAACCAAACTAGCAAAATTAATGTAATACAAATGACAACATTGTTGTATATTATAGTTTCAGAGTGCTTTGGAAAGACATAAAAAGCAAGAGAAGTTAATAGATTGAAAAACGCAAAATATATACCTCCAAAATGTAGTAAAAAATCAAAAGTTGCATAAAATTAATTTAATTAAATATACCTAGTTTAATTCCAGCACTATAGGGTGACACATGGAGGAAATATCATGGTGCTCATGAATCATAACTCAGTTTTAATCTGAAGATACAGCATCATACACATTACCATCATTAGTTACTATTTTCAGCTACATAAAATATATTACATGGTAATGTCTTCAATCTTAATTTCTGCTAAAGCACCAAAACATCCAGGATTGAAGCAAAGTGAAAACATATAAATTGCCGTTAGTTCTGCTCTGTTTCATGTTTACTGACGTCTTGCATAATAAAGAGGTGACTCATTTATTGGAAAGTGTTGGTGCCTGTCATCCCGCATCATCAGCACTACGGGTTCCTGTGGAGAAGGACAAGTCCTGCAGCGCCTCCCCGCACTTTATGTTTTTATTTATGTTCCCAGGTGATCATGAGCATTATTACTTCAGAGTGGAAGTGGACCGTATGTCCTAAATAATGATGGACAGGTTATGTACTGCAATATATATACAGAGAAGCACAAATACACACAAAAAGCACCTTTTTAAAAAACTTTTCACTTTTCTGATTGTTCGGTGAAAGTCTCAAATAAATTCTCCCACTTACTGCCGTGGATATGTTTTACCATGGTTACTAAGTGATCTTGTATAATTAGATAAATCGTGTCCTTGACTGTCACCATTATAAGCAGATGAATTCAATGGTAATTAAGGTTCGAATTATTGCTAGAATTGAACAATGCCAGTGTTTGATTGGACCAAAGCCAATCCGCTCCGCTTCTACATTAACAGCTGACACTCCAATATGTAAAGCAAGTACCAGGAGGAAGAACATTAGTTTCTTTTAAACTGCAACATTTCAAGCACTTTAGGAATTCTTCAGCGCTAACAACACAAACGACAACACGGTTGTGTACTAACCTTTGATGTATCGACTACCAATGGGAGGCAATCACAAGAGCCGTGTAATAACATATACAGTTGAGTTCATTTGAATGACATCAAACAGGAGAGCAGTGATACTACCATATCTAATACAAGTGATCAATCAAGAAAGATATTCAATTCATTTCATTCCTAAAATCCACCTTCTCATATAAATACTTTCTGATCACGGGCATAAAAATGTTAGAGACCAAGCGGTAAGCAAGACATTTCTTATTGACCGAAATGTTAATGTTCACCAAATGTCTTAAAACTGAAAACACAAGACGTCATGGTAGCAACCTGTCAACCACAAGGTAGCCAACCCTAAAGCATACCTGATTTATTCTAAATGGGACCATAATGTATCCAATGAACACCATGCTGGATTCCAGAAGACTTGACTCTACAGATTGAGAACACAAAGTCATTAGGAAGTGTGTCACTGAGGTAATAAATAAAGTGAGCCTCTGGCCGTCACCATCTTGGTTTAACTTGGTACAACCAATCACTGAATTATACATTTCTTGGTGAACAAAATGTTAATGTTGACTGAATGTCTTAACCTTTCAAATGAAAAACAATCTGAACAATCTGGGTAAAGCCAGATAATGCTGTGGTAGCAACCTGTCAATCACGAGGTGGCCACGCCCTAGATCATTGGAAATTCCACACTTAATCACCTTCTGGTAAGAAAAGAACAAATCTACAAGCTTCAAACCAAAGTTGTGTTATTTAATAAAGAGTTATAGCATTTAACAGAATTAATCTTCAGTCCTGCACTAGTAGATAGTACCAAGATCTGACCACGTACAAAATAAATTACAGGCACGTTATACACTCAAAACACACAGAAAGGGGAAGGTCTCAGCGAGGCAATATACATTACAGGAAGTGTTGGCCAGATGGTTGAAACTTGCATACACGGTCATTACAAACCTAATATCAATCCTAACAATGGTTGAAGACACAGCTTTCTGTCTGTTCTAAGGAAGTGAATATTAAGTAGCTAGATGTGAATTCAAACCGCGGGGAAATCAAACCAGAGAAGGAAGTTATATACTTAAATGAGACTTAATGATGCATTTACTACAACAACACACATACCATAAACAGCATAACATCTGTCATCACAGACCAGCAGCACCCACAGCAACGAGGCGACCCGGTAGCCACCGCCCGTGTGGGTGAAGTAATTATTGGTTAACATCAATGCAGGAAAATTGATTAACTTTGCAATTAAATCACTGACAATTGTTTGACATTAAACACTTCTGACAGGCAATCGCAAATGGATGTTCTCACTTCAATTATCAGATATTGCCGTTTTAATGGAGATGATTGAATTGACTGAACTGAATGAGAATCATTACTGACCTTTAGTGAGCATATTTCAGTTTTTCCTGCAGTCACTTTAGGTCAAATTATTAATAATGAAGTCAATAAAGCTGACGTCCCTTATCCTGCAAAGTTATTTAATTAAAGAGAGTGAAATGCAAACTCCAACTCAAGAGGGATTAAAACCAAAATTGCCCCCACTAGTGCACTCTGGTTCGTCCCCTGGTTTTGAATAACAATAGCTGATGACGCCAACAGACATCAGGTGAATATTTAAACAGGAACACGAGTTGCTGGAGAGTCACCCGATAGGAGAAGAGAGGAAACAATTGTCCTTGTTTAATTTGAGTAAAAAGCACATTGACTCTTTACAGCTTTCCATTACAGACACAGATGTCCCACAATCCTCCTCTCCTTAAAACTGTGTCAGTAATGCCTAGGTTCATGCCTCCTTCAATGACCTTCCTCTGACTTTCTTAAGCTGTAAATGCTAAGAGGCTTTGGAGGATCCAATCCCTCTCTATATCCTTCTTCCTCATTTCTCCCTCCCCCCTTCAGTTTCTACGATTCATCAGTTGTAATTCGTAAAAGAAGAAGCTCAAAGTAATAATTACACTTACTGATTATAATTAACGTGCAAATATGTATGAGTTAGGGTTAGGGCCTGTGTCCACAAAGCTTTTTTTATAAACTCAAGCATATTTTTTAAAGGGGCCCTATTATGCAAATGTCCAGGTTCATATCAGTATGTAGTTTCTCTACTTTAAAGAGTCCTCTCCTGCTGATGTTCGGGTGTATATCAGTATGTAGTGTCTCTACTTTAAAGAGTCCTCTCCTGCTGATGTTCAGGTGTATATCAGTATGTAGTGTCTCTACTTTAAAGAGTCCTCTCCTGCTGATGTTCAGGTTCATATCAGTATGTAGTGTCTCTACTTTAAACAGTCCTCTCCTGTCACGGTTTGTGAAACAAGCAGGACCCAAATGCAGATATAAACTGAAACCTCCTTTATTTCAAGGCTATGAGATATATGTACAATGACAAAAACAGAACACTCACTGCAGAACTAGTCAGGGAACAAGACGAACCGACCAAGACAGACAGAAAACCCAGAACTTAAATACACACAAGACCAATCACACAACAAGACACAGGTGAGGAGGGAGGAGAAAACACAGGGGCCCAGGTGAACATAATCAGACATTTAGACACACCAGGGAAACTAATGACAAGAGGAAAATACAGGGAAAAGGACCAGACAATAACCCAAAGGAAAACATGACATGGAAAACAGCAAAAACACCCAAACCTACAAAACTATAAACGTGACATAACATGAGAATCGTGACATAATCCCCCCCCTCAAGGGACGGATTCCAGACGTCCCAAAAAAACAAAAATCCAGCAGGGTGGGTGGAGGGGGTCTGGAGGACGGGTCTCGGGCGGACGGCCCGGGGGCAAGGCAGAGTTCAAAAAAGGGGAATTCGGGCGGACGGCCCGGGGGCAAGGCAGAGTCCATGGAGGGAATCTCGGGTGGACGGCCAGGGGGCAAGGCAGAGTCCGAGGAGGGGTGAAGACCAGACAGCTCCGGAGGCCGGTCAGGAGCCGGTGTCGGCAAGATCCCCCATGGAAGAGGACACAGGACCGGCAGGATCCCCGGCAGGAGAGCAGTCGGCGGAATCCCCAACGCGACATGACATGGAGTTGGCAGGACCCCCAGCGGAAGAGTAGTCGGCGGGACCTCCAACGTGGCAAGACATGGAGTTGGCAGGACCCCCGGCAGAAGAGTGGTCTGCGGGACCTCCAACGGCACAGGACATGGGGCTGGCAGGACCCCCGGCAGAAGAGCAACGTGCGGGACCTCAAACGGCTCAGTACATGGGGTTGGCAGGACCCCCGGCAGAAGAGTAGTCTGCGGGACCTCCAACGGGACCAAACATGGAGTTGGCAGGACCCCCGGCAGAAGAGTAGTCTGCGGGACCTCCAACTTGACAAGACATGGAGTTGGCAGGACCCCCGGAAGAAGAGTAGTCTGCGGGACCTCCAACGGCACAGGACATGGGGTTGGGAGGGCCCTCGGCAGAAGAGTAGTCTGCGGGACCTCCAACGTGACAAGACATGGAGTTGGCAGGACCCCCGGCAGAAGAGTAGTCTGCGGGACCTCCAACGGCACAGGACATGGGGTTGGCAGGACCCTCGGCAGCGGGGCAGTCTCCGGGACCTCCAACGACACTTGAGTGGGTTGGTTCGCCAACAGAACCCGGGGAGCTGGCGTCGGACGGACAGCCAACAGGAGACGAGGTGCTGGAGTCGGCCGGTATGCCGACAAGACACGGGGAGCTGGCGTCGGACGGACAGCCATCAGGACTCGGGGAGCTGGCGTCGGACGGACAGCCAACAGGTGACGAGGTGCTGGAGTTGGCCGGTACGCCGACAGGACTCGAGGAGCTGGCGTCGGCCGATGAGTCAGCAGGTGACGAGGAGCCGGAGTCGGGACCATGGTTACTGGAGCCGGCACTGAAGCCGGGAACATGGCTGTAAGGTCCGGTTCTGGACCCGGAAACATGGCTGTAAGGTCCGGCCCTGGAGCCGGAAACATGGCTGTAAGGTCCGGTTCTGGAGCCGGAAACATGGCTGTGTGGGCTGGCACTGGACCCGGAAACATGGCTGTAAGGTCCGGTTCTGGAGCCGGAAACATGGCTGTAAGGTCCGGTTCTGGAGCCGGAACCATGGCTCTTGGGGCTTGAGCTGCCTGCTTGGCCTTGCGACTCCTCCTCTTAGCAGCCGCCTGAATACTCCGTGGACCTCCATAAGCCAGACGAGTTCCAGAATATGACTCCTGGACAGGAGCAGGAACTGGGGCAGAAGCACGGGCTGACTGCAGACGGAAACCACCGAGGCGTATGGTGCCAGGTTGGGAATTGGGAGGCCGGGAGCTAGCATGCCTGGGGCTAGCAGGCCGGGAATCACACACAGGGAGGATCTTTGAAATCCAGCCAGGTAAGAACTTCACCACACCTGGTTTCTCTCTAGCCATCTGGCGCGCCTCCGACAATACAGCCTCCCGCTGCTGAACTCCGGGTGCTCTCTTCCATCTATCCGAGCAGTTAGCCAAAAAAAAGGAAACATGCAATAATTCCGACTCGAACGGATCTGCTGGGCCCATTTCTTGGTCGGTTCGTACTGTCACGGTTTGTGGAACAAGCAGGACCCAAATGCAGATATAAACTGAAACTTCCTTTATTTCAAGGCTATGAGATATATGTACAATGACAAAAACAGAACACTCACCGCAGAACTAGTCAGGGAACAAGACGAACCGACCAAGACAGACAGAAAACCCAGAACTTAAATACACACAAGGCCAATCACACAACAAGACACAGGTGAGGAGGGAGGAGAAAACACAGGCGCCCAGGTGAACATAATCAGACATTTAGACACACCAGGGAAACTAATGACAAGAGGAAAACACAGGGAAAAGGACCAGACAATAAACCAAAGGAAAACATGACATGGAAAACAGCAAAAACACCCAAACCTACAAAACTATAAACGTGACATAACATGAGAATCGTGACATCTCCTGCTGATGTTCAGGTTCATATCAGTATGTAGTGTCTCTACTTTAAAGAGTCCTCTCCTGCTGATGTTCAGGTTCATATCAGTATGTAGTGTCATGACATGTCTCCATGCTTTAATGTTCAAAAAGCTCTTTATTTTTGTGCTGCTGCACCTCTTTTCACCCTCTGTCTGAAACCAGAGCCCAGTCTGCTCTGATTGGTTAGCTGGCCGGCTCTGCTGTTATTGGTCAACCGCTTAGAGATTTCCCGTCCCTTAGCCAATCAAGTACAATGAGTTGAAGTGCTAACCAATAGAAGCACGAGTATTACATAGTGATGTCACAATGTTCTGGAAGTAAAGGAGTCCAATGGAGGCGTTTCAGGCAGGGGGGGAGTGTGTGGGAGAGAAACTCATTTTGGAGGGAGCTCCAGGATTTAACCCTTTGCAGACCATTTACTAAAACCTACAGAGCACACTACAGGATGGGGTGAACCTCAAATAGCACAAGAGATGCTTTTTTGCTGACCGCTCTGCCTTTTGTGTGCGCCCACCTCAAGCGCTTGGGGTTGAAAAGATTCAAATGTAGAGTTTTGTTTTTATTTTTTATTGTTGTCTGAGAAAGAATAATAAAAGCCTGCCAGTGCTTTTCCACCAGAAAAAGGCGCTATGTGGACAAATGCCGTTAGGGTTAGACTTCCGAGTCACATGATTCATGACTCTGGAGCAGAAGCTGGCGGAGCCTCTAATGGATAAGGCCCCGGCAGAAGTTTGAGTCATCTGATGGAAGGAAGAGGTGGGCGGCAGAGCGGAGCCTAGAGACAGAAGAGTTTATTACAAAAATGTGAGAAACAGTTGGAGAGACTGATGAAATTATGATTAGAGGAGAATGGACACGAGCAGAGAAGCCTTTTTGCAGAACTCCAGTTCAAAAAGTTGTGGAGACTTTTGTTTTCTAAAACAGTTTTTGTATTGAAAATGTGCCGTGAAGCCTGACATCTAACACTGATAAACAGACTGTCTGCTCTTTGGAGCTGGTCTTTGGCTCCAGGTGAAGTCACCATCTGTTGGCCCAGTCTAGGGGCGGACTGGGACTACAAATCCCCCCGGGACTCTCGACGGGGGTGCTAGTGACTTATCCGACCGGCCCACCTTGGTGCCGCAAGTAAATACCGCTAGTAAATTGTGGACGGGGACGGGACGGGGGGTGCTAGTGGCTTATCCGACCGGCCCACATCGTCCGACCGGCCCACTTCAGTACCGGCCCATCGGGATTCGTCCCGAACGTCCCGATGGCCAGTCTGCCCCTGGCCCAGTCATACAATTAAAACTCTGAAGTCAATTCATTTCATTGGGAATCTGCAATCTGTGGATAAGGTGAAGGAGTATCTTTTTGTCAAGTTCCTCTTTTTCTGCTAACGTATATGTTTGTGTTGGTATCCTTGACCACAAAAGAAGGAGGCAAATTAATTGTAGGGAAGAAGGAACATAAGGGGGAAAGAATAAAACAAAGACAAGGTCCCATTCCCCACCTTAGACAGACAACAAAACAAGACAAAGAATATGAGGAACTTGCTGATTCAAAGCCTTTTCTGATCAGCATTAAATAACATTATGACATAGTTCTCTATTGCCCATGGTACCTCATGTTCTCCATAGTCGAATTCTCTCTGAATTCGTAATTTAGCATTTGGAAATGTGTCTAATGCTCTGCTACAGTGTGAACAACACTGAATGCACAAGCACAGCAAGAAACTGTCTGCTATTCCTTTCGGGGGAGGGGGGGATGGACTGAACATGATCAGCATCTCTGGTTTCCATCTAATCTGTGATCAACCGTATGAGTAGATGATAACATCCTGTGGAACTAGTGGTAGGTGTAGCATGACCCTTGTAAACCATACATATGGATCTGATATCTGCATATCAAACAGCTGCTAACATTCAAAGCAGTTGGCTGAAGGGTGTGCTGGGTGACGGGATAGGCCGATGGAATTGGAAGGCTTGGAAGTCTGTCAAACTGTTAAATGAGATCAGTGAGTCAGACTGAGCGTATTCTCGTTTACAGGAGAGTAATCAAGACTTAAGGAAGCCATTCTAACCCTCGTGATCAACCTATTGCATTGAAATGTAAAGGGGCCCTATTCTGCTTTATTGGGGTTTTTCAGAGCCGGCTAACCAATCAGAGCAGACTGGGCTCTGGTTTCAGACAGAGGGTGAAAAGAGGTGCTGCAGCACAGCCAGTATGAGAAGAATAAATAACTTTTTGAACATTAAAGCATGGAGACATGTGGCAGTAGAGGCAAAAAATACTTATATAAAAAATACGTAAAAAGTACAATATATCCACTTTGAAGCAAAAACATAAAAGTTTCAAAGACATTTATTTGATTTTTGTTAGGATGAAGTTAAGTTTCTTAACAGCTGTTGGTCCCAGAGGAAGTTTCTAACTGCTTCCTGTAAACATTTGTAAATGTCACTGATAATCATATTTTATATGGAAACTAGAATAAATTCTCTAAATGTCTTCTTTCCACTGGTGTGTGTGTGTGTGTGTGTGTGTGTGTGTGTGTGTGTGTGTGTGTGTGTGTGTGTGTGTGTGTGTGTGTGTGTGTGTGTGTGTGTGTGTGTTCGTATTGAGTTCCTTAGCCAACGAATTAGATACTCTCACTGTCAGCCCCCCCCATCTTGCACAATCCATATGGTTGTGTGTGTGTGTGTGTGTATGTGTGTGTGTGTGTGTGTGTGTGTGTGTGTGTGTGTGTGTGTGTGTGTGTGTGTGTGTGTGTGTGTGTGTGTGTGTGTGTGTGTGTGTGTGTGTAAGATGATGCTGCCCCATGCTCATGTAGCCAGAAGGAATGCTTAATGAGTGTGTCAGCATGTGCCAGCCAACTGTGGTGATGTGTTTGTGTTCCAGAGAAAGAGAGCGTCAGCATGTACGCGACTCAAAAAGTGTGTGTGTGTGTGTGTGTGTGTGTGTGTGTGTGTGTGTGTGTGTGTGTGTGTGTGTGTGGTCTGAACGTCTGTGTCAATATGCAGTGAGTGATGGGAATATCACCGCGACAACACCTCAAAGGAAAGTAACGAGATTGGTTTTTGAACAGCATCCTATTAAATGAGTGCAAAGTGTCAAGTTTAGCCACGTCATTTTGTGTTAAGCAAATGGAGCGTACCGGGAACAAATGAGGCCCTGCATCTTGTTTTCCTCTGAGCACACATTCAAAAGTTACCGACTGAGGGCATGAGTTTCAGAGTCTGCTGGAAAGAAATGAAAAATGTTTAATGAGCTAATCATGTGAGGCAAAAAAAACATTTATGCTGTAAAACCAGAAACTGGATTAGAATTGGATTTGTTGTTCTAAATACGGTAAGTAAAATACAGGAAGTAAGTTAGTCCAAAAAAAGAAGATTCTCTGACATTCAGTGATGTAATTCTTATCATGTGAGTAACATAAAGACATGTGTTATTTTGTTACCTGTTTTATTTTAAAACTATATTTTCTCCTCGGTTTTCCGGCCTGTATGATTGACTGATCCTTTTCACCTGCTGCCAAAATGAACATATTTTACAGTGATTTAATTGTAATACACGTTTCAAAATTAATGCCGTAGTAACAACATACTGATACCAGTTAGTAAAAACCATGAATTAATGCTCTGATAAGTGTTCAGACAAGACGGCAGGCGAAAAACCTTTTAAACTGCGTGTTTTCTGAATGGAGATTAGATCGATCAAGCTAAACTAACCTGTAGCTGCTCCGTCCAAACTCACAACAACGGCATACAGAGTGTTTTGTGAAATGCTGTAGCGTTTTGTGAAATGCTGTGGTGTTTTGTGAAATGCTGTGGTGTTTTCTTAAATGCTTTGGTGCTGAAACGTAACATTCCTAACACATCCGTGGTAAGTATAATAACAAATAATAATAATAAATGATGTTTATATAGCGCCTTTCAAGGGACCCTGTGGCGTGTGGATACTACTTGGACCCCAAAGCAGAGACTGACAAAAATAAAGTTTCAACGTGTTTAATAAACAAAGGTAGTCCAAGGCAGTTACGGACGACAGGGAGCTGGCTGGCCGTAGTAAGTCCAAAAACTAAGCTGCGGGAAAACGTTCCCGACAAAAACTCAAAAAGAACTCCTAAACAAACTGCGAAGTGAACCAACAACAGACTCCAGGCTGCAGAAAGGCACTCCGGACCGCGGAACAGCATGTAATTCTCTGGCAGAGAAGTGAGGTGAGGGCCAGGCTCTTAAAGAGCAGGTTGATCATGTGAGTGAGGACAGGTGTGCCTCATCTGCAGCCCGGAGTAAACCAGCCACGCCCCCCTGTCACACACCAGCCCTGCAGAGACGGAAAGACAGAGTAGTGAGGAGTAAAAGGAGCAAACAACAAGTAAAACATAACAACAAAAAACCCCAAGCAAAACATAACAGTACCCCCCCCTCAAAGGACGCCTCCTGGCGGCATACCAGGTCTATCCGGGTAACGGACATAAAAGTCTCTCAAGAGATTAGGGTCCAAAATGAGCGAGCGAGAAACCCATTGTCGCTCCTCTGGCCCATACCCCTCCCAATCCACTAAATACTGGTATCCACGGCCCCGCCTTCGAACGTTCAGCAACCTCCGTAAAGTAAAGGCTGGGTAGTTGTCGATGAGCCGGGGGGGTGGAGGGGGTTCGGTTGGAGGGCAAAGAGGGCTGCAGGAAACTCTCTTGAGGAGTGACACATGAAAAGTGGGGTGCACCTTCAAGGCAAGAGGCAACTTGAGCCTAACCACACTAGGATTGATGACACGTTCAATCTCATAAGGTCCAATGTACCTGGGAGTGAGTTTCCGGGACTCAGTTTGAGGGAGGTCACGGGAGGAAAGCCAAACCTTCTGGCCCGGTTGGTAATCCGGGGCTGGTTGTCGGTGATGATCCGCCAGCCTCTGGTTCCGGGCGGAGGTGCGGGTAAGAGCTGCCCGGGCAAATGAAGAGACCATGAGGCTGGGTTTCGAGAGGCAACACAACGAAGAGCAGTTCCCAGGTCCTGATTTGCCCGCTCCGTCTGGCCATTGGTCTGGGGATGGTACAAGGAGGACAAACTGGCCGACGCCCCCAATGCCCGGCAAAAGGCCTTCCAAACCTGGGAGGAAAACTGCGGACCCCTGTCTGAAACAATATCTTGAGGGATACCATGCAGCCTAAAAACATGCTGAGTGAGAAGAGTGAAAGTCTCGAGGGCAGAAGGTAGTTTAGGCAGGGGGACCGAGTGCACAGCCTTAGAAAAACGGTCAACGATGGTCAGAATAGTGTCGTTCCCGTCTGATGGTGGGAGAACAGTCACAAAATCCACCGCAATGTGGGACCAGGGCCGGTGGGGAATGGGAAGGGGGCGAAGAAGGAAAGCGGGGGTCTGATGTGAAGCCTTGCTGCGGGCACAGACGGCACAGGCTGAGACATACTCCTTCGTGTCTGCGGACATAGTGGGCCACCAGAAGCGTTGTTGAATTAGGGCCAGGGTCCGATGAAAAACCTGGATGGCAGGCAACTTTGGACGCGTGTCCCAACTGGAGCACTGGAGATCTAGCATCGGGGGGAACAAACAGCCGGTCTGGTGGACAATCCTGAGCCACTGGATGGTCCTCCTGGACCACCCTTTCAATCTCCCATCTAGCTGCTCCCACGACACAGGAAAATGGCAGAATGGTCACGTCTGTTGAATCCTCCACTGGGGAGGCGAACTGCCGGGACAAGGCGTCGGCCTTCACATTCCTGGAGCCAGGCCGGTAGGTCAAGGTAAAGTTGAACCGTCCCAGGAAGAGAGCCCACCGAGCCTGGCACGAGTTTTGCCTGTGTGCAGAGCGAAGGTAAGACAAATTCTTATGGTCAGTCCATACTATAAAAGGATGGTTGGCTCCCTCCAGCCAGTGCCTCCATTCTTGAAGGGCCAGAACCACTGCCAACAACTCCCGATTACCAACGTCGTAATTCCTCTCAGCAGGGGTCAGCCGGCGAGAGAAGAATGCACAAGGGTGGAGCTTCTGGTCTGAGGGGGAACGCTGGGATAATAGTGCCCCCACTCCCGAATCAGAGGCATCCACCTCCACCACAAACTGGACCCCTGGATCAGAATGAGAGAGCACAGGAGCAGTGGAAAACAAACATTTCAGTCTTACAAAAGCCGCCTCAGCTACAGGAGACCACTCAAAAGGCAACTTGACAGAGGTTAGTTTAGTCAGAGGTACTGCTACCCTACTATAGTCCCGAATAAACCTCCTATAAAAGTTGGCAAAGCCCAGAAACCTTTGCAACTGCTTCCTGTTAGAGAGAGTGGGCCACTCGGTCACTGCTTGGACCTTGGCGGGGTCAGTCCTTAATTGTCCCTTGTCGACAATAAAACCCAGGAAACTCACAGATGAGGCATGACACTTGCACTTCTCAGCCTTAACGTACAGTCTGTTCTCAATAAGTCTCTGTAGTGCCAGCCTTACATGCTGGACATGCTCCTGAAGAGTGCGAGAGAAGATTAGGATCTCATCAAGGTACACAAAAACAAACCTGTTTAACATGTCACGCAAGACATCATTAATCATAGCTTGAAAAACACCAGGAGCGTTCGTTAACCCAAAAGGCATTACTAAATACTCAAAATGTCCCAGAGGAGTATTGAATGCAGTCTTCCACTCATCCCCCTCCTTTATTCTCACCAAGCTGTAAGCATTGCGAAGATCCAACTTAGTGAAGATGGTGGCTTCATGGAGGGGAACAAAGGCTGAGTCTATGAGTGGAAGAGGGTACTTATTCTTGACTGTGATCTCATTTAGACCTCTGTAGTCTATGCAAGGGCGTAGGGTCTTATCCTTCTTGTCCACAAAAAAGAAACCTGCACCCATAGGCGATGAAGAGGGGCGAATAAGCCCAGCTGTGAGTGAGTCAGAGATGTAACTCTCCATGGCCTCCTTCTCTGGCCTGGAGATATTGTACAGTTTACTAGACGGAAAGGGGGTGCCAGGGAGCAAATCTATGGCACAATCGTAAGGCCGGTGAGGCGGCAAGGATAGTGCGTGGTCTTTGCTGAAAACCTCCTTGACGCTGTGATATTCAGGGGGTACAGAGGTGGGATCAATGGGTTTGGAGGGGTCTGGTGCTCTAGTAACTGTGGGGGGTACGGCAGAGTGTAAGCAATGTGACAGAATAGACTCCAGTTAACGATAGACGAGTTGGCCCAATCTATGTGGGGGTTATGGAGCTTCAACCACGGAAAACCTAAAACGAGTGGCGACATGGGTGAGGGGATAAGGTACAGGGAGATTATCTCGTGATGGTTACCAGAGAGCTTGAGGGAAACTGGAGCAGTACGGTGGGTGACTTGGGCTAGGAGTCTCCCATCTAAGGCAAACACATCCTTAGGTTCTGGAAGAGGCTCAAAAGGGAGTTTAGACTGCATCACAAAAAAAAAAAGTCAGAGTCAATGAAACTGTTATCCGCACCAGACTCTATCAAGACCTGAAGTGGAACAGACTTCTGAGACCAGGAAATAGTACCTTTGACTGGGATGCGGTTGGAGGAGGCTGAGTTGATAGATGTATGGCTCATCAGTGCTCCCCCTGTCGCTGATGAGCCAGGTCTTTTGGCTGAGAGGGACAACCGGCGCTGACGTGACTAGCCTGGCCACAGTAGAAGCAGAGTCTCTGAAGAAGACGGTGTTGACGTTCTGATGGAGTAAGCGTCATCCTTCCCAGCTGCATGGGCTCCTCCATAAGGAAGGGAGAGACCTGGGTAGCTGGAGAAGCTCTGGAAGGCCAGGAGTCAGGAGGATGGCGAGAAGGGCCAGAGAATGCAGGCCGACTAGGAAACTTTGACAGAGAGGGAAGGGAGGTGGAGCTATGCTTTTCTGATCTCTCCCTACGCCTCTCGCGGTTATCTAGTCGTGTCGCTAGAGAAATCAACTCCTCTAAGGAGGAGGTTTCATCCCTAGCAGATAGTTCATCCTTTAACTCATCATTAAGCCCCTTATAAAAAATTCCTAGCAAAGCCATGTCATTCCAACCGCTCTCAGCTGCAAGAATGCGGAAATCAATAGCGAAATTAGCAACAAAGCCAGAACCCTGGTGGAGTGAAAGGAGTCTTTTAACAGCCTCCTTCCCCCTCACTGGATGGTCAAAAACTTTACGCATCTCTGCAGAAAAAGACGACAGAGACTGACTGATAGGCGAGTTGCTATTAGATATGGCAAGGGCCCATGCTGCTGCTTTATCACTCAGTAGGCTCATAATGAAAGCAACCCTAGTTCTATCAGTGGAATAAGTGAAAGGTTGTTGCTCAAACACAAGACTACACTGGTGTAAGAACTGACTACAAGACCCTAAATCTCGTGAATACCTGACGGGTGTGGGGATAAAGAGCTCACGAGGATTGCCGGGCTGTCGTTCCGGATCAGCTTGAGGTGGAGGAGCAGGGTCTGTAGCTTGAGCATCGGCAGTCAGCGGGAGTGTGGAGAGATGTGCTGCGATCTGTTCCATACGGCCTCTGAGGTTGGTCACACCGGAGGTTAAATCCTGAATCGCTTCCATAACTTTCTGCAGCTTTCGGTCATGTTGCCCTATCATTACCCCTTGAGCAGCAAGCGCTTCCCTGAGTCTCTCATTCTCTGCGGGGTCCATTTGGCCAGAGAATTCTGTGGCGTGTGGATACTACTTGGACCCCAAAGCAGAGACTGACAAAAATAAAGTTTCAACGTGCTTAATAAACAAAGGTAGTCCAAGGCAGGTACGGACGACAGGGAGCTGGCTGGCCGTAGTAAGTCCAAAAACGAAGCTCGACAAAAACTCAAAAAGAACTCCTAAACAAACTGTGAAGTGAACCAACAACAGACTCCAGGCTGCAGAAAGGCACTCCGGACCGCGGAACAGCATGTAATTCTCTGGCAGAGAAGTGAGGTTGATCATGTGAGTGAGGACAGGTGTGCCTCATCTGCAGCCCGGAGTAAACCAGCCACGCCACCCTGTCACACGGAAAGACAGAGTAGTGAGGAGTAAAAGGAGCAAACAATAAGTAAAACACAACAACAAAAAACCCCAAGGTAAAAGTAAGAGACCCAAGGTCGCTGTACATGGTGGACAAACAAAACAGACAATCAAAGGGCAAACAAAAAATAAGTCGGGGGTCCAAGAAAGGGCTAGTTTCCCTAGTGTGTCGGATTGTGTTCACCTGTTGCCCTTGTGTTTCTCCTTCCCTGCCCGGCTGTTTCTCGTCTCGTGATTACCCCTCCCTGTATTTAGTCTCTTCTTGTGTTCGGTGTTGGTTCATTATTTGTCGTTCATGTCTCCCTTCATGTTGGTCACAGTCACCTTTGGTTTGGATGCTACCTCGTGCCTCGTACCTGTTCATGGATTCTTGTCTTGTTCAGCTTTTGTAAATAAAGCTCGCCTTTTGTTTCCTTTTGAAACCTGCGTCCTCCTCAATCTGCATTTGGGTCCTATTTTTCCCCAACCCTGACAGAATGAACCAACCAGAAATGGACCCAGTAGACGATTCATTTGAAGTAAAATTACAGAATTTTACTTTTTTTTTGGCTTGCTGCTTTGATTGGTGGAGGGAGCGTCCAGTGTTCGGCAGAGGAAGGCCGCTCTGGTAGAGGCGCACCGGTTGGCAACAGAGAAACCATGTTTAGTTGCTATCCTGACTGGATTTTGGACTTCCTTTCGACATTTGATTCCCGGCCTGCTAGCCCCAGGCATGCTAGCTCCCTGCCTCCCAATTCCCAACCTGACACCATACGTCTCGGTATGTTCCCTCTGGAGTCAACCCATACTTCTTCCCCAGTTCCTGCTCCTGTCCAGGAGCCGTTCTCGGGTACTCGTCTGGCTTTTGGAGGTCCACGTAGTGTGTGTGTGTGTGTGTGTGTGTGTGTGTGTGTGTGTGTGTGTGTGTGTGTGTGTGTGTGTGTGTGCGTGTGTGTGTGTGTGTGTGTGTGTGTGTGTGTGTGGGGGGGGGGGTGTGGGGGTGTGTGTGTGTGTGTGTGTGTGTGTGTGTGTGTGTGTGTGTGTGTGTGTGTGTGTGTGTGTGTGTGTGTGTGTGTGTGTGTGTGTGTGTGTGTGTGTGTGTGTGTGTGTGTGTGTGTGTGTGTGTGTGTGTGTGTACATGAGCTGCGCAGTTCCTCCGATGCCACTGGTCGTCCCGTCTTCGCAACATCTGAAGAGGTGATAAGATAAGACGTCATCCAATCCCCGCCCCGCTTCCGGAACATCTTCAGGGGGAGGAGTACAAAGGCTGGGAACGAAGATCATTCTGGAGGCTCTGTGTTGTTGAAAGACGCCTCTAGCCTCTTGTTACGCTATTTGTTGTATTCGTAAACTTTGTGAAACCTTCTGCACTTAGTTAGACTGCTTAGCAGAGTGCTCAGTAATGTGTTGTGTGTGGTAACGTGTAACAGCTTAGACCCAGTTAGCTTAGCTCCTGTTGAACAGCATTTAGGATTAGTGAAACGTGTAACAGCTTAGACCCAGGTAATTAGCACCTGTTGATCAGCTACAGCTGTGTGTGTGCAGCCTGCCTCATGTAATTTGTACCACGGTTAACGTGAGGTTTTGTTTTTCCCTTTAAATATTACTCTGGATAAGCCCTATAACTCTCTTTTGGAGTTCTCTTTTGTGTTGCTGGTTAGACTAGCCGTTTTGGCCATTTTTTGTTCGTTCAGGCTGCTTGCCTGCCTTTTGTTATCTCATAATGTAGTAAAACCACCTATAAGTATTACCAATTCCACTCTGGTCGTGTCGCTTCCCTTTGGTTTCCCTAGCCCAATAAGGAAAGTAACAACCAGGCATACGGCGGGGTCTCTCAGCAACAGCTGGAGAGAACACCGATTTATGAACCATCAGTGCTCCCCCTGTCGCTCCACACAGCCATGCTTCCGTGCTCCATTACCTGGCTCACACAACCAGGGTCCAGGCTTCTGTTCCGTGCCCAACAGCCATGGTTCCGGCTCCAGAACCGGCCCCAGCAGCCATGGTTTCGGCTCCAGTACTGGCTCTCCGGCCGACGCCAGCTCCCCGTGTCCTGTCGGCTTACCGGCTGACTCCAGCCCCTCGTCTTCTGTTGGCTCTCCGGCCGACGCCAGCCCCCCGTGTCCTGTCGGCATTCCGGCCGACTCCAGGCTCCCGTGTTCTGTTGGCATTCCGGCCGACTCCAGGCCCCCGTGTTCTCAAGTCACCTCTCCAGTCTCCTCTCGAGTCCCCTCTCAAGTTCCCTCTCGAGTCTCCTCTCGAGTTCCCTCTCGAGTCTCTTCTCTAGTCCCCTCTCAAGTCCCCTCTCGAGTCCCCTCTCGAGTCTCCTCTCGAGTTCCCTCTCAAGTGTTATTGGTGTTGGTAAGAAAAGGCTTGGATTTTCTTACATCATGTTATGGCTCACTGCAGAAGAAGGTAGAGCATAAATGAAAAAATAACAATTGTTTTATGTGGATCCAGTAGGCTGAAAGCAAGAGCAGTCATAATAAAGGTTGAAAAGATGAGATAGCTTTTTGTTAAAGCTCAGAGGCCATTTGGGATCAGATCATTCTTATCGTTTCAAATGCAGTTTAATGTGTTTATTTTGTGTATGTATTAGTATCAAGACTCAAGAAGGCAGTAAAAAAAAAGCACTTTGAAGAAAATGATCCCACAACACTGGCAGCTTTAGCAACATTTATATGCAAACCTCTGAGGGAATTAGTGGAGGAGTGAGTCAGAGAAAAGTGGAAGAATGAGGGCGTGGTAGAAGAGGAAGGAAGCATGGGTAAACATACTGGATTGTGGGCCAAATGCGTAAAAGCAGGAGTGAAATCGATGGCGAGGCATGGAAAACGGAATAAAAAATGTGGGGGGCAACAAAGGCAGTTTGCTTCTTTACATTCCAGAAACTTTCCATTCTTTCTTCTCCTCCCTTTCCAGTCCTTTTCCTCCTCCCCATCTCTCCATCCCAGTAGTGCAGCCATTTGCCAATTTACTCACTCTGCACTGTGACCACGCTCTTCAGTCCCTCTCTGTGGATAGATGGATGAAAGGTAAGTGGAGAGATGTTTAAATAGTGAGAGGACCCAGGGGGAGAGGATTGGAACACCGATAGATTGACAAGGAGAAGGAGAGAGGAGTGAAAAAGGCGCATGAATATATGTTTTTTAAGTAAAGGGGAGGAGAGAGTGGTGGATGGAAGAAAGGAAAGATTAAAGGGGAAATACAGGATTTGTTTCTACTTGGAGAACACGTGGAAGAGAGGGGAGTTAAAAGACAAGAACAAATACAATTGTGAACAATCAGGGACCCTGGGAGGTTTACAGCTCGACTGTGAATGTTAGCATGGGAGCTGACAAGGTAGGAGTTGGGCTACGTAAAAAGTATATTAAAGAGTCCCTTTCAGGCTTTATGTGGTTTTCCCTTTTGGGTTCTTTTTTTATGTGAATGGTCTGCAAAGGCTCAAATCCCTGGGTTTCTCTCCCACACATGTTTTTGAGTTTCCTCAAGGAGGTGGTTTGCACACGCTTACCACTGCATGATCTGAGCCTATTAGTCAAGCAAAAATATATTTGATTCAACATGCACTAAAGCAGAATTAGTATTAATGTAGATTTTGGAAACACATTATTTAACTAAATTCTTTCTTCAACCTGTATTATTTAAGTTTGCTTTGTTATTGGGCCCAATAAAACACTTTTCTATAACCATTACAATGCTTGCTTTTTTTCTTTCTCATGAACAAAGAGTGCTTCTTCCATGAAAAACATTTCCCATCATTTTAAGTTGGATATTGATTCTTACTTACATGACTTCCAGAATACCAAAGTCTATTTCCATTGTGCTAGAATATACTCACTTTAACCCCTTTTTTACCAAAGCAGTTCCAAGGTGGGTTTGGAGCTGGTGCCTGATTGCGATGTTTTGATTTTATAATTGATTACAATTACAAGCAGTGGTTTGGCATCTCAACTATATGCTGCTAAGCCACAACGGTTTTGTGTTGTCTTTTGGCCATAACATATTTGGGGACTCATCAAGCATCTGTCACTGGCATTCTCTGGTTTGGTCATATAGTTTTGCTACTCTGTTGCGCTGAGTTTATCGGTTATTATGATATCTAGAGTTAGGGTTAGGGTTAATCTTGTAGCACTTACGGCCCGTCTACACTACAGGCATGAAAAAATCTTGGAGCTGGGCGTGTCTGAAGCTTGGCGATTTTTTTGCGAGCAACCAATCACATGAATCTCCCGCCCCCGACATACAAAGCAATAGCAATGTTAAAACGAAGTAAACTGGATATAAACTCTCCAAACAGGTGAAAAAACGACCAGTTTCACCCACTGTCTCTGCCACCTCCCTCCATGCCTGATTCCTCCGGTTTGTATCCCGGTAAATAGTTCCGGTCATAAAGAACCGGGTGATTTGCTACCGTAATATCTCGTTTGGAATATGAGGAAATGAACTGCGGTCTGGCTCTCCCAGCTTGCACGCGGTTTGATTGGTTGCGCTTGCACTGGCGGGATTTGCATAAACGGGATTTCATTGGCTGATGCCAAGCATCGAGCTTCAAAAGTTGAACATTGTTCAACTTTTGATACCGATAGATGCTCGTGATGCTTGCAAAGCCATGCCATGCTCCCCACAATGTAGTTCGGCGAAGATTCAAAATCTTCTACGTCACCCCATTCAAGTGAATGGGCGAAGCGTTGAAAGCATTTTTGATGCCTGTAGTGTAGACGTACCGTTAGTGTATGCTAACCCTGTCTCCTAAAAATTACGTTCCCACAGAACTAAACTGCATTCTCAATTACGTTTAACTAGAAGCGTATTTTCTCCCACGTTACGTTCGTGATGAACGTATCTCAAATACGTTTATTTTCTAGATATCTTCGAAACATATTTTCTCCCACGTTAAGTTTCTTATGAACGTATCTCAAATACATTTATTTTCTACATATCTTTGCTATTTATTGTCTTGCTTATAATAATGCTAATAATCATTTATAAATATCATTTTAGAGCACACATTTGAAATCAGTAGGCGAGGCTGTAATTTCGCCAGCTGTTACTCTCATGAGCGAGGCAGAAAATAATAGTTTTAACATGCCAAAAAGCTGCTGTGTCGTTTATTGCTCCTCAAACATTAAAACAAATCCAGAGTTACGTGTTTCTGTACTTCGTCTAAGAAAAAAGGACAGTAAGAGAAGATCTCTGTGACGCCAGATGTGGTGTTGTTCATGCGATATGATATCCGGAAACAAATTCAGTTTAGGATGGCCGAAGACAGTACACTACCCATATTCCCCAGCTATCGTTTGGGACTACAGTCCCGTTGACAAACCCCGTGATTAATCTTCAAGCTCTGGGATTTGGATGTTGGAGTGGCAGTGCGCCAAGGTTACGCCGAGCGTCAAGCTCTTTGAAATGGAACAAAACCACGACAGACTATTCAAAACTGGACTTGAACGCCCCCCGAGAACTACACATGCTGGCTATTATGTTTTGTTTATTGTGAAAATCGCTTGTATCCATAATGGGCGGCATTAATATATACCCACATGACAGCTCATTGTTATGTTGTAATTCTACTCCACTACAATTCAGAGGTTAACCTGGTATTTTTACTCCACTACATTTATTTTAGTTACTTTGCAGATTCTGATTAATGATGTGAAATATAAACAACCATTAAAGCAGACTTTGGTTACACCTGAGTAAAATTCAGGGAAGGTGATTGTCAAGTGCCAACAATCAGGAGAGATATTTGATAGCTGGTGCTTGAGAAGACTAAACATTTATCTGCAGATCTCTATAAAGTATATTAATTACTCGTTATTCTCTACTAATAGTTAATTAAAAACTGTATATAATTGCTATTTTGCACTATCCCTTTCAAGATTCCAAAATGTTCTAAGGTTTATTGACATACATTATCATATACATAACTATGGTGTAGTTATTCAATGAATGAAAGACTTGGGACACAGGTTCCTCAACAGTGCATTACAAGACATCTATCAATATGTGTGTACCTCCACCATTAAACTGTCATATTCTGCACATTTCTTATACTATCTACATACATAAGAGTATAATTAATGTGTATAATATCAGTTAAAATAAGTGCTTCAACATAGTTAACATTGCAGGAAAGCAATATATGTCACGGTTTTAAGTTTGTGTGTCTGGTAGTGGGTGTTTTTCTGTTCTCCTTGTCATGTTTTCCTCCATGTATACTGTCTGGTCTTTTTTTCCCTGTGTTTTCCTGTCTGTCGTTAGTTTTCCCTGGTGTGTCTAATTTCCTGATTATTTTCACCTGTCACCCCTTCTGTGTCTCCTGTGCTAATCAGCGTCAGTCCCGCCCCTGATTATTTCCACCTGTGTCTTGTTACCCTGTGTTTAAATTCCCCTGTCTCCCAGTATTCACTGTCAGTACGTTTTCGTCTCTTGTCATGTTCAGGTCTGTGTGCTATTGTCTCTTGCTATGGTCAGGTCTATGTTCCTTGTGCTTTTGAAAAGTGTGATTCCTCACTACGTGAGCGCTTTCATTTTTTGTTCTCTATTTTTGTCATCTCGGCTAGAGATTTGATAGTTACCTTTTTTGTTATTCAATGCTGTTTTGGAAAATAAAGTATCCAACAAATACTTTACTTCTGTCTCCCGGGTCTTGCAATTGGGTCCTACATCCTAAGTGTCTGAGATCTTAACAATATATTAGACGTTAAGTATTTTGTCAGGCTTAATATCTATCTGTAGATAGATACCCCCAAAGCTTTTTTGTTATTTGAAAGAAGACCTTAACCTAAAGTATTCTTTAATGTGTTAATAAAGGTTAATTAGTTTGTCTGTTTTGCACATCCTCCTATTAATATCTTTGTAGGCTACATCCAGCAGTAAACTGTGTTATTGTAGAGATCACTTACAGTATCTTCTTGATTTTTTATTTTCTATATTTCTATCATTGACCTTCTACTTTCCCCCTATGAAAGTATGTACTCTTAATATTTTTTTCATCAAATAACATTCAACAAAAATAACATTATTCAACAAAAATAATTCAATAACGTGCTTTAACCACTAGGCGGTGCACACAAGGTGCACACACAGCATACTAATAATAACTTTGTATTATTAGTGTAGGACACTTATGTATGTATAACATCTGAAGATGTGTATTTTTATTCATGTTTTTACATAATTGTACAGGATATTGCTATACTATTTCTCATGTTTTACTTCTACAAATTAATATCTGATTTGTAAAACATCACAGACAGAAAGGCATATTTGTCATTTAATGGTAAGCAATTGAAATTGTGATTCCATAGATGTGTCTCCCATCACCAAAATCCCCTGACTATTCTCTCAACTCAGTATTTACATTCTTATATTTCAAAGAAAATCAGTAATATCTTTAAAAACTACAAGTCCTTTTCTATCAGCTGTGCACCGTTATGGTGTAAATATAACCTATCTACCAATTGGATCAAATATAAAAGTCAGCCGAATTACTATTGATACTGCAAGGAGACATACTGTATTTTGTGAAAATAAATGCAAGATGTTGTTTAATTGTTAATATATATATGATCCACGTCACGTATTCAGTTTTGGCGGCAGTTCTTCAAGTTTGTCCAGAAGTGTTCTCATCAGGGCTCTATAAGTAAACAACTACGGCAGATGTGTAATATTTAATGCAGCCGAACCGTGTATTACAATGCCGTTATGTGATGACTTCCAAAGAGAAAAGTAAGAACACTCGGAATAAAGTATTATTATTTATTTATTTTTCGGATAACATATCACATTAACATCATATCCCAACATGCATTGCGGCTAAAACATCCAATCAACAAGCTTCAAGCTAAGGATCTTGGGTTATCTGTTCGGTGGGTTTGTGGTGTGTATCGTCCGAAATGTCCCGGTCCCCGGTGTTCCGGTGACTTTATTTACGGCTAAAAAGCATGCTATAAAGCCCAAGATTATAGAGTTAAACGAATAAATAAAAACAAGGATAATTATGTGTTATTGTTGAGTAAATAACAGTGTGTTATTTAGAAAAGAATAACAAATTAGAAGGAAAAAAACACTGGCATGTGATTTACGTTAGAAATAGAATGGTTTTGAATAATAGATGAGTAAAATCTACGTCACTTTACAGCCCCGCCCACTTTTGGGGAAACCAACGCTGTCATTTGAACGGCGATCAAGCCTGAAGCCAGAGATCTTCTGTTACTGTCCTTCCTTCTTAGAGGAAGTACAGAAACACGTAACTCTGGATTTGTTTTAATGTTTGAGGTGCAATAAACGACACAGCAGCTTTTTGGCATGTATAAACTATTATGTTCTGTCTCACTCATGAGAGTAACAGCTGGCGAAATTACAGCCTTTTCTACTGATTTCAAATGTGTGCTCTAAAATGATATTTATAAATGACTATTATCATTATTAAAAGCAAGACAATAAATGGCAAAGATATGTAGAAAATAAACGCATTTCAGATACGTTAATAACGAACGTAACGTGGGAGAAAATACGTTTCTAGCTAAATGTAATTGAGAATGCATTTTAGTTCTGTGAGAACGTAATTTTTAGGAGACAGGGTTATGTATGCAGTACAAGCAGCAATGTGTTGTTAGGGATTCATGTAAATAATGGGAGCCTATGATTCCTATGAGGTACATTCATCTCGCAGCAGTAGACAGTATAAACTCAGTGGTAAATGCAGCGGCAGTTTAAACAGTTTATAGGCTGCATGCAAAAAAAGGTACACCAGTATGATGATTTATCTTAACTTCCGTATGTCCAAAGCCTCTGTCGAAGAACTACACCCATATATCGAAAAGCAAACAACAACCATGAGTTCACCAATTGATCCACTGAAAAGGGTTGCGTTAGTACTTTATTACCTGAGCGATGAGGGAAGGCTACGGAAGACTGCTAACGCCTTCGGAGTTTCGCGCCCAGCTTTGTCCCTCATTATTAGGCAGACATCCATCTGGGTCCAAAATACATCAAGTTGCCTATTGCACGGGTCTTAGCTATCTCAAAGCTAAACATGTACTTAAAGACTTGAAAGATCCCTGCTCTGAGAAAACCGATTGTGGACGACGAGGAGGCCATTCCAATTTATCTTCTTGGTGGTCTTACTTACCCGCTGCTGTCGTACCTGATGAAGGAATATGCAACCGGTGGCGCCATAGTTCTGGAACAGTACTTTGGGTTATCTTTGTATGGTCATTGAGTGTGCTTTTGGTCGCCTCAAGGCCAGATTTGCTGCACTTAGAAGGCCTATGGACATAAACTTGGTTGACCTGCCCCATGTCATTTACTCCTGCTTTGTCCTCCACAATTTTTGTGAGGCCAGTAAGGAGGCTGTGGATGATCACTCTGTGTTGGGAACAATTCAAGGTGAAAGGAACTTACAGCCTCCCACACAGTGCAATAGATATCTCACTGACTGTAATGAGGGGGGAGGGAAAGAGAGTGAGGAGAGTGCTTACGGCATACCTTTAGGACTACATGAAAGACGGACTGTATATTTTTGGAAGGTTTTTACTAAGATCTGATAAACATTCTTTGTTAAATTCCCTGTCCTCACTGTGCAGCTCTTTCAGCGACAGGCTGCTGCACCCCCGCTGTTAAATACCAACCAACTATGTGCTATATGAGCAAAATATATATATGCTGTTAATAACTGTACAATATACATATACCTGGCTGCTAAATCCTAAGAACTATTACAGGATGTGTATTTTGTAAATTGTGTGACTTTTTATTTTGTATTATATCATGACTTTTTTTTTACTTAGTAACATATAACCACTTCCAGATTTTCTTTGAACATAAAGTGCAACAAATAATAAATGTGCAAACGCAGTATCATATAATATATATATATATATATATATTTATTAGGGCCGGGACTCGATTAAAAAAATTAATCTAATTAATTACAGGCTTTGTAATTAATTAATCGCAATTAATCGCATTTTTAATCACATATAAATATTTGACCTGAGAACAGTGAGAACCAATTTTTTTCACATGGATTTTAGTATACCATTGAATAATGACTGAATACATAAGCTTAAGCGACAAAACATTGTTTATTTTTTTCAAGGTGGTCCTTAACCAAGACCAACAGAAAAGTGCAATTTTTGCCATAAAGTGTAGCAATAGCATATTTAGGAATATAGTACATTTCAGAGATTCAGGTAGCCTCTAGGTAGGTAGACCTTCTGTAAACTATAACACTTTGTTTTTTAAGTATAACACAATACTTTCAAGTACATTCAGAACATTGGAAACCCAGTGACTATTAGAAAACATCTCTCTGTTGCTTCAGAGGCCATAACAGACTTTGTTGATTTACCAACAGTTGATTTAAAAAATCTAATACATTTCAGTCCAACTCTCTCAATAACCTTGGCCAAAACAATAAACAGTTCAACATAAAGTGCAAGTTGCACCAACAACATAATAAATAGTTCAACATAAAGTGTACTGTACCATTTAAAATAAAATAAAAAGGTGCCAGTGATTGACCTCAATCCCTCCTATTCTTCCAATATCCTGATGAAAAATAAAATCTCTCTGTTGCATAGGCCAGTGGTTCCCAAACTTTTTGGGCCCAAGGCACACCAAAGGACAAGTAAAAATCTCAAGGCACACCTACCCTAAAATAGCCCTTATAACACGTGTTATCACTCATATCATGTAAAATATCTGTAAATGTGCATACTTATTTACTAATGGCAAATAAAATGTGACAAAGACAACTATATTACTCATGAAATATTTATTAACGAAAAAAAAATTAAATTAATTTATAAATATAAATATAAATATATATATATATATATATATATATATATATATAATATATATATATAATATATATATTATATAATTTATTAAACTTTAGCAAATTAGGCTTCATCAAAGCAGCAACACACTCATTTAAACCAGACAGGTCACAAAATTAAAAATGAGGCAACGGAAACTCAGCAGAAACTCAGCACAGAGAACTGTCAATGCAAGGAAACATGGTCCTGAACTACAAATTATGAATATAACATTTCACCAATCAGCATTGAAACATGTGCTATTTTAAAATGTGCCTATTTACAGATTAATGGGATACATGTGCCTGTCGGGGCGCGCAGATTTTTTTAATCCTCGCTGGCACTGAAGAGAGGGCAACTCGCAAGTCCTGTTCAACAGACAGCCGTGACCTGCTGTTGTTCTTCATATAAGTCAGAGTAGAGAACGCCAGCTCACACAGGTAGGTAGTGGGAAAATGAAGTAGTTGCTCAATCGCGTGGTGGGAGATGCTTGGGTACTCCGATGCAGAAGCCAACCAAAACTGATCCAGTGGGAGCTCACTGAATTTGAGTTTCAGTGTGCGGTCCACACGGAGCTCTGCGCACTCCTCTCTCTCTTTCATGGAGAGCTTCTCTGTGGAGGATTCCTGGTGGAATGGGTCTTGGATCCAGTCATAGTCCTCGATGTCAGCCACACGTGGAAAATACTGCTCAAACCTCTCTTTTAAGGTCTGAAGGTGTTCCGCATACACAGCGCGCTCCTTAGCTGCCTGCGGCGCAGCTGATGTCAGCGGGAACATGTCCATGGAGCCCTGCTCCAAAGCCTCCTGCCACAGGAGAAGTTTGCCCATAAACCCCCGAATCTTATCTGTGGACGATAAAATGTTTTCATTCCTTCCCTGAAGCTTGGCGTTTAACTCGTTCAGATGCCCAAATATGTCTGCGAGGTAAGCCAGCCTGGCGCACCACCTCTCATCCGCGAGCTTGTCTTTATGTGGGACAGCGTTTTCACCTGAAAACTCCAAAAGCTGTTCCCGAAGCTCATAAAGACGGGATAGGACTTTCCCCCGTGACAGCCAACGTACCTCTGTGTGCAGGATCAGGCTTTGGTGGTCGGCTCCCATCTCGGCGCACAGCTGGGAGAAGAGGCGAGATTTCAGGGGCCTTGATTTTATGTAATTCACCATCTGCACGGCCTGATTCAGCACCTCAGTCAACTCCGGGGGCATGGTTTTGGCAACCAATGCCTCTCGGTGCAGAATGCAGTGGTTTGTCACGATATGTGGGTTTTGTGCCCTCACCTTAGCAATGAATCCTTTCACTCTCCCCGTCATGCTCGCCGCACCATCTGTGCAAAGACCGACGCACATATTCCAGGTCAGACTGTTCTCTTTAAAATAGTCATTAGTTACCCTGAATATTTCCTCTCCCGTGGTGTGGCTTTCCATTTCTTTGCAGAATAAAAATGTCTCTTTGATGGAGTCAGCATCAACATATCTGACGTTTGCCAGAAGTTGGGCAGCCCCACTGATGTCCGTAGATTCATCTATTTGGAGGGAAAATCTGCCGCTCGCCTGCAGTTTCTCTGCCAAATGTTCCTCAATGTCTTCGGACATGTCGTCGATTCTTCTTTTGATCGTATTATCAGACGACGGCACTTTCGATAGCTCATTTGCGGCATCTGGACCCAGCATGACACCTGCAAGTATTTTGCAAGCAGGGAGGATGAGTGTCTCCGCTATTGTGAGGCTTCTTCTGCTTTGCAATGAGCTCCGCTAGCATGTAACTCGCCTCCATTGCCTTATCCGACACTTTCACAGAATCCAACAAACGTCCTTGCTGCCTCTGGTTCAGATCCCGCGCTCTTTTGAAGTAGTCCAAGTTACTGTGAACATGGGCGGGATGTTTGGTTTCCAAGTGCCTCTTCAGCTTGCTTGGAACCATGTTAGCATTAGCTAACTTCTCCCGACAGACGACGCACTCGGGCTGAGGATTGTTCACATCCCCGGTCCAAATGAAGCCATAAGACAGATAACTGTCATGGTACTGTCTGCTGACAGTTTTTTTCCTCTTCTCTTTCGGTGGTGGGTTGTCGGCAGTCTCTACACTGGTGGTTGCTGGTTTGCTCCGCACAAGAAAGCGCTCCATTTTCCCGCTTGCTTGTTTCTCAGTTTTAATATTGTCCTTCAGCCTTTGATGTGTCACAGTCTTATAAATCCCACCTGCGCAACTGCGTTAACAGCGGAATACGGGGTTCTGTGAGGATTATTTTTTAAATAATCGTTTTTAGGTATAGAGTTTGCCTCTGTATTATGAAATGTGTGCATACAAAGTACTGATATAGTAAATAAAAAAATAATTATTTTTGTGTAGTTGTATATTGCAATAATAACGTATGTTTGTCACAAAATCCCACGGCACACCTGGACTTGCGTCACGGCACACCAGTGTGCCGCAGCACACCGTTTGGGAACCACTGGCCATAGGCCACTGTTTGATCAATGCGAATTGGGTGTGGGTCCTTGTACTCCGAGTCGGGCTAACGTCCACGCTAGCTTCCACGCTAGCTGCTATAGGTTTTGCATTGAGGTGATACTTGAGGCTTGATGTCAGTGATGCAAATTAGTCGCTTTTCGGCGCCTCCCGCTTTTTTAACGCTGCTTTGGGTGACTTGTGTAATTCGTGGAGAACCGAAGAGTTTTCGTTTTCGGGGGGGGGGGGGGGTGGGGGTCCGTTTAATCCGTCCGTTAGTCCGTCCGACTGACGGACAACTTCTCACTTCAAAAAAGAAGAAGAAATCTAGATCGCCAAATAATTAAACAAGCGAGTGCCTGTTTTTCCTGGCCAAGGACAGGTTCCTTGAACACAACACGAGCGTAACGTATCTTCACGTGGTTATGTCTCGTCTGAAAGGAGTGTAGACTAGACTTAAGTTCTTACGGAGAGCACCGGAACGCCGCTCCAACTCTTCAAAAATTGCAGTACCCATAAGGAGCTGTACACATGCCGCAGTGTTTGTGTGGCTGTGTCTTTAGTTGTAAGCACAGTGGCGATCTGTTGTTATTAGCATCTGGTTAGCGAGCTATGCTAACGAAAACGAAGAGCTTTTCTACAACCGGGTGGAAGAGAGCTCTCTCCTGAGAGGCTCAAATAACCTCAGCTCAGTGAGGTTAAGACACACCTTGATATGATCATTATAATTATTAATGAGACATTAGAGACTAAATGAAAAACAGGTATAAAATAAAAATGACAGTAACAAAAAAGTTGTTAAAAATAACAAGAATAGAGTTTAAAAGGGGAGTGATTATTTGTAAAATATCCAGAAAGAAAAATCTGCTTACAAATGGGTGTTGAAAGATGTACCCATAGATCTGCTCATGTTGTTCTCAAAGTGCACCAGATTGATGCTTTTAACTTCAATATTTAAAAAAAAATCTTCCCGGGGGGAGCATGCCCCCGGACCCCCCTAGAGAAGGTTAGGTCCCCCCCACTTAAATCATGTTCACATGGATACTAAGTACATTTGCGCACATCTTGTGTCCATATCGTTCTGTTTTGGTGGTCATGCCACACCGTGCATGCATGCATGCATGCGCGAGTCATGGTAAAATATCTGGATTAAGAGGTTGCGTTTTCTTTGCACAGCATGAAAGAAAGGCCAAATGAATTGTCTGTGATTTTAGTTTTTTTAAGCAGAAGTTGAGTTCAATAATTTGTAGGGACCTCGGAGGATGTTGTAAAAATTGAAAGGAAAAAGGTTCCCCACCCCTGCTGTAAATAATAATAAAAACCCTTGATTTATAACTTAAAATATCTGTCTCCTATTGATGTGAGTATATTATAAAGAATAGCCAGTTAATTGAAGCATTATATTACAGGCCTTTGTCAGATGGTATATTACGCTGTTTCTTTCTGCTTCGAATAGTTCTCTCTTTTTTCACCATACCCGTGTTTGCATCACTGTGATGTGCTGCGGTGATATGCAAATTCCTTTTTGCATAATTTGCAAACAACCGTGCTCTTATCGATGCTTCCATCCGTCCGTTTTTTAAAACAAAATGTCCCATCCACGGGGCCAACCAAAGCGGTCTCATCAACTTGTCCGTTCATGTTTGACTATTGTTCACTGTGGTTTGTTGTTGTTTGAAGTCATTAACGTTAGTTGGTGCTCCAGTATAATCGGTACCCCTGAAACTCATCCAGTGAGAAACGTTCCGCGGTGCAAATATAAGTGCGATTTAAAATGCGTTAATTTTTTTAACACGATAATTTTTGTGTAATTAATTAATCTTAATTAACGCGTTAAAGTCCCGGCCCTAATAATTATATATTTATACTTTCCCATAAGGACCCAACGTGGCACTGTGTCACATGAACTTAAAATGTTCTGGAAAGTTCCTTATACATCTTTAGCCTTTATTGTATCTCATGAAGTCCCTCAGTGACACACCCAGAGCAGTCTGGTCATGGTCCAGGTCATGTGATTTTGTGTTCCCATAACAACATGTCCAAGATGTCCATGTGCTCTGCTAACATGTGACAGATCTAGCTACATTTCAAGCTTGTTTTTTGTTGCTAAAGGTCAAATTCAAGCCATTTAAAAATGAAAATGCTTAGGCTACATAACATGTCCTTTATTACATTTAAACTGTTGTGGAAACATTTCTTGATCAAATTGATATGAAACAAATGAGACAAACATCGCTGTGACACTGCTGTCACATTGGGACTTTAACCCTAAACTTCCACAGTAAACTCAAAGTGAAATATATGCACAACTAGAAATATGATTATGATCTGCTCAGTTAATTTAGCTGATTAAATTATATTTAGTTAATATATTCTTTATTCTTCAATTCAAAGAATGTTCAAACTAATTTAAACCAACAAATCATCCTCATTAATGAAGTTATATATAAGTTATTTTAGCATTAAAGCCCAATGTGACACATATGTCACATTTCCGATATTTGACACTAGAGGGGGTTACTTGTCAGAAATGTGGTCTATTTAGTCTAAATTATGTTTACAAGGTGAAATGGACTTACAGCCTCCCACACAGTGCAATAGATATCTCACTGACTGTAATGAGGGAGAGTAAAAGAGAGTGAGGAGAGTGCTTGCGGAGTACATTGACCCTTACATGAAAGACAAGACTGTTATTTTGTTTGCAAGGTTTTTATTAAGAACATTATTTGTTGTAAGAGCTACAAGGTGTACAAAGTAAAAGGAAATACAACACCTTTGCTAGCTAAAAAAAAGATGTGATTCTCCAATGTTCAAAGTGAGGAGTTAAAAATAAAATTGGCTGCACCCACTTCCAGACTTCCTTTGAAGTTAGCTCCATTACCTTCACCATCCTCTTTTTTATGTTGAGGTGGAAATGAAATTAGAATGAGAAAACTGTATAGGGTGTTGCAAGGAGCATGACTGGGTGCAGGTCTGGTTTTGCGGCCCATGTCCGTAAAGTGGTCCCAAATGTGAAGGTAACACACTGTATTATCCACATGGAGGCTTTGGCTAGCAAAGCATTGCAGCAGGACTTAGGTGAGGTTCTTGATGTGGTTATTAGAGTGGTCAATCTAATACAAAAGCAACCACTACAATCAAGGCTCTTCAGAGAGCTCTGCAAGGAGATGGGGGCAGAGCATGAGCACCTACTCTTCCACTGTGAGGTACGGTGGCTCTCCAAGGGAAAAGTTCTACAGAGAGTGTGGGAGCTGAGAGAGCAGGTCATGGCTTACCTGAAAAATGAGGACGCTAATCTTGCCAAGCATTTTGAGGACAAGCGCTTGTTGGCAAAATTTGCCTACCTTGTCGACATTTTTAACAAGCTCAACATGCTGAACACCAGCCTTCAAGGAAAAGAGAACAGCATATTGGATCTTGAAGATGGAATACAAGGATTCGAAGCACGCCTTGGTCTGTGGAATTCCCAGCTGGTTGCAGGAGAACTGGCAATGTTTCCTGTCCTCACTGCCTGTGATTCTGTGAGGCAGAACATAGTCGAGCACTTGTCTCAACTACAGGAGAACTTCAAGCGGTACTTCCCTGACTCACAGAGAGCTAAAAACCTTCAGTGGGTGAAGTTTCCCTTCCAAGCTGTGCCATCACAAGACCTGGGTCTCAGTCAGGCAGAGTCAGAGGCACTGCTCACACTGCAGGTCAACAGGGGCAGTAAGATGCTGTTTGAAACAACCACTTTGGCACAGTTTTGGGTTGCTCATTTCCAGCAGGCTGAGTTATCCTGCTTAGCTAAGATAGCAGAACAACTATTGGTACAGTGTGGCACCATATACTTGTGTGAATCTGGGTTTTCTACTTTAGCATACCTGAAAAACAAATACAGAAACAGGCTAAATCCTGAGCATGACCTCAGATTGGCACTGTCAAAAACCCAGCCCAGAATAGATCTGCTGGTGGAAAACTACAGATGTAGCGATTCATTTCAGACAGTTTGAAACGCGAGGGCCGTGATTGGTACGTGATCTGCCCTCGCTCAAGGGAAAACCTCCAGCTTGACTTGAGACCGCCCCTGTGATAGATAAATGTAATTATAATGAGCCAGCTGCAATGGATCATTGATGCACCAGGGGGTGCAGTGGGGTTCCACACTGGAGCTCATGTGAAATAAAGTCAGATACAGTATGCTGGATGTACAGCGGAACTTTGTTAAGATCCATATGTCACGGATATCATACTCTGTGCTAAATAAGAGACATGTAATCATTTACAAAACATCACCATGTTATTATTTAACAAAATAATGTTGTTTAGTCGAAAAAAACGAACAGGAGGAAATGCAGCCCGGCTCTCGATTTTTAATCCTAATTTAATCATCATCTTCGCCACGATCATTTATGTTTATGTTCGCCGAATTGACATGAAATCACTGACACATATACTGTATTCAACTTCATTAAAACGTTATTAACGTGCCTAAACTCAGTAATTCACTAAAAATATTTATATTTTAATGGAGCCTCGTCGGCAGATCAGGATCCCAAAGCGTGGCGGAGGGATCCTGATCTGCATGACGGGTGCTATTTTCCCCATAAGGAACAAGTCGCTGCAAATTATCCCGCTTATTACATGGCCACATTCTCAACAAAGTAACGACATGACTCCCAATATTAATTGAAATGCTTTTATGGATTTAGAAAATGTTTTTATTGATTTAAAAAATAGTTGTATGTATTGATTTAAATTGACATGCATCCGCTAAGAAAAATAATCCGTTGTTACCGTTTTTTTAAACAGTCTGAATGAAACGGCAGCTCTCAGCTGTGTATTTACACAACTAATGGCCCATCACCCACAGCTCTCTCCCCCCCTCCCCCCCTGATCTTTCTTCTCCAGCAGCTAAATTAACTGTAGGTTACTCTGAGTGACCATAGACTGTATGTGACAAGCTTACAGTTAGTGACGTAACAACACCATAAAAGCTGGTGGGTTGAAAGCAATACGGGAGGTCAAAATAACTAGAATAATTGTGATTCATTTATTGTGGCTTTTATATTTTTAGGTATAAAATGTTATGTAATTCAGGCTTATAGTTCACCCTTCTCTAAAAGCCTTCAACAATGACAATATTCATAGTAATTTAATAAATCCTTCCAACACACATTGTAAAAAATAGCCGACTGTAAGTTAAGAAATCATTCCAATATGTCCATCTTCTGATGTAACAACAATAACATTATAAATAGTAACATAGCTGAACATGGTATTGCACATTTAGCTTTGAGTGTTACTGACCTGAGATGTTTTTATTACATGAATTAAGGTGACTGAGGCTTTTTAACATACAGGGATGCAAACTCATCAGGTATGAAAAAGGTGACAAGGATCCGGGCCCCCGGCTCCCCCACCCCACGGAATGACAGAGGATTTTAGCAGTCAGAACAACTAAAGCAGCAGTGTTAATAACAGAAACGCCAAAGAGTCACATCTAATAGAAATATATATAAAAGCATTTATTTTAAATTGTGTAGCAGTCAGTTTATAATTTTGGCAGCACTGTTGAGCATTTTGAAAATGTATTTTCATGCCTCTGTGCAAGGCCTAAGTCTTTCTATCTTTATAGCCACATGGTGTAAAATAACTAAGTTCATAAACTCGACAAGTACTATACTTGGGCACAATTTTGAGATACTTGTTACTTTGTTCTTCTACCCCACTACAGTTCAGAGGTACATGGTGTACTTCTACTCCACTACATGTATGTAATACCTTTAGTTACTTTACAGATGTGGATGAATGATGTGAAATATAATCAAGTGTTAAATCAGACTTTAGTGCTTCTACTTTTACTCAAGTACAAGATCTGAGTACTTCTACTTGTACTCAAGTACAATATATATATATATATACTTATATATATATATATATACTTATACCACCTCTGTTTATAGCCTATGAAAAAAACTATTAGAAATAGAAGGCTAAAGCTAACGTTAGCAGATAGTGACAATGTATGTTAGCTAGCTAGCTCAACGATTCCTTAAATAATATTGCCACAGAAAACCTTTCAGTTCACATCACGCTCTGCCGATCCAACAGGGAGCTCTGCTCTGAACACCTGAACGGCCCGTTCTAACAGCTGTTCACCAGCGGTCCAGTCTGTTCCACAGTGACTCCGGACGCACAGTTATTAACGAACGCACCCGTAGGTAATGTAGCTGCTGAAGCTAGACCATCATGTCGGAGCAGCAGAGCCTTATTATACATCCACCATGAGCAGGGGCGGACCTAGCACATTTGGTGCCCTAGGCGAGCTTCACCACTGTGCCCCCCCCAAAAAAAATATCAAAACATCTTAACAGTTATACAGTAAAGTACTGCAGCTTTATTTATTACAAGCAAGAACAAGAGCTAAGAATAAATGTAAAGTGCACACTAAAGAATTAAAACAAATAAACAACTTAGCTAACAAACAATAATAATATCAATAACAAACAATAAAAGAATGTGCAAATTTGCTTTCAAAGAAAATTAAGAAGAAATGTAAAGTGCACACGAAAGAATTAAAACAAACAACTTAGCTAACAAACAATAATAATAATAATAACAATAACAAACAATAAAATAACGTGCACATTTGCTTTAAAAGAAAATTATGTATTGTAAAATATGTTACACATGTCAAATAATCAAAATATAATATGCTAAATAAACAAACAAATACATAAAAATTGCAAATTCACTTTGTCTCAAGAACTATTTACATTCCACTCCCTATCATCACACAAGGTTGGCCTACATATTAGCTCCTACTGGTTTCCATTTACAGTGCAATCCTTCTGGCCTTCCTCGCTGCAAAGTCATCAATCACATCATCATAGGAAATCTGACCACCAACCTCATGGTTAATACTGATTACAGCCAGACCACTGAGGCGTTCTTGAGCCATGGTGGACCTCAGGTATGTTTTCAAGAGTTTTAATTTGGAAAAACTCCTCTCGGCTGAAGCTACTGTTACTGGTAGCGTTGCACTGATCCGCAGAGCAATACACAAGTTGGGATATATTTCGGTGAGCTGCTTTGTATGTATGAATTTCAACAACTCAAGAGTTGTCATGCTCTTTGATGGCAAGTCAGGTACATTTTCCAACTCCTGAGCCAGCTCCTTCCCATCCAAATCAGATTGCCCTCCATGGCTTAAGGTGTGTGCAAGTGCCTCTGCTTGCTTCATCAGCTCTTGGTGTGGCAGGTCTGGGAAGTTGTACAGAATGCCAAACTTGTCTTGCACATGTTCAAGAGTGGTAAACCTCTCCTTTTGTGCTGACACTGCAGCATCTACCACCACGTTAAAGAACGTTACCTCCAGATTTTGCAAGGCATTCCTCAATGGCTCATCAGGAGACTCATATGAGAAGTGCCTCTTTGTTGACTTCAGCCGCTTTTGCACAAGGACTGCATCCACATTCATGTCTTCACACATGTCCTTGGCTGATGTTTGTGCAGCCACAAAGCCTGTGGCTCTGTAGGATTTGAGAGCTTTTTCAGTCTTTTTCAGTAGACTTACTGCTACATCCACTTGCATTGTTTGGGACTGCAGGACTTTGCTCACCTGCTGAATTTGACTTAACATGTCATACCAGACCACTGTGCACAGTGAAAAGCGGAATGACCCCACTTCTTCTGCCAGAGACTGGGCTTCAATCCTGATGATTGGGTCTTTGGCCTGGTTTCTCACCTCAAGCAGTGCCTCTCTCACAGCTGCGGCTTCATATCGCAGAGGCTCCACAGCTTTCACTCTGCTCTCCCATCTGGTTTCTGACCACATTTTGAGTGAAAGGTTGACGTGTTTCTTGAGGATGGCCCATCTCTGTGTAGAGGCAGAAAACAGGCAGTATAGCTTCTGCACAATGCCAAAAAATGATATGGCATCTTTGGAGCTTTTGGCAGCATCAGCAATGACCAAATTGAGTGTATGTGCCCCACAAGGCACAAACAAAGCTCTTGGGTTCAACTGCAGTAGCCTGGCCTGTACTCCCTTGTTCTTCCCTCTCATATTTGCGCCGTTGTCATATGACTGTCCTCTGCAGTCATCAAAGGCAATCTGCAACTCCTCCAGCCTCTTCAAAATCAGGGCGGACAAACTTTCACCAGTGGACTCCTCTGCTACTAGGAATCCCATGAAGTGCTCTTTAATCTGGGGGTCTTCTTCCAGTGTCATAATTCTGATGACTACTGACAGCTGTTCAGTGTGGCTAACATCCGGGGTGCAATCTAAAATGAGGGAAAAGTACTTGCATTTCTTTATTTCTTGCACTATTGTTGATAGAATCTTTCCACTGATGCATTCAATCAACTCCTTCTGAATGGTTTTGCCCAAGTAGCTGTGGTGGGATGTTTGACTTTTAATCTTGTGGATGTGGTCTTTCATCACTGGGTCAAACTGCGCCAAAAGCTCAACCTCTTTCAAAAAGTTTCCATTTGAAGGAGAGTGGAGTATTTCTGTCTTTCCTCTCAATGCCATATTTCGCCCTGCCAGAGACTGTACAATAGCAACCAGTCGTGTCAGCACTGCTCTCCACCGACTCTTCTCTGCCTCAAGGAGGGCCTGCTCTTGTTTGTCTATTGTTGTACCTTGTTTTAATCGAACTGCCAATTCTTTCCATGACGCCAAATTGTTCAGGTGTTCCGGACTATTTTCATGGCTGGTCAAAGCAGCACTTGCATTTTTCCAATCCGACAGTCCTGCATTTGTTAAATGAATTTGTTTTGGAGATAAAAGTTGACAACAAAAACAAAAAAGACTGTTCTTCTTTTTTGAATATGTCACCCAACTTCTTTTGATCCTTTCTCCATTTACTAAGGTCCTGCTGAAGTACTGGTGGTGGCAACTTCTCCCATCATCTCTCCTTGGGAAAATGAAATCAGGTGTTATCTGATATGGTCCTCTCCGAACAAACTCTGTCCTCATTGTGTCTGTGAGATGTGAAGGGCAGTCAGCAGGATCGGTTGGTAGTGGATCGTCTGTCTTTGCTGCATCTGGAGGGCATGTGAAGCACATTTTCTCACCTCATATTCACAATATCTTCACACACACACACACACACACACACACACACACACACACACACACACACACACACACACACACACACACACACACACACACACACACACACACACACACACACACACACACACACACACACACACACACACACACACACACACAACCCCAATTCCAAAAAGGTTGGGACAGTGTGTAAAATGTAAATAAAAACAGAAAGCAATTATTTGAAAGCATGAGGACAATTAGGTTTATAGCTAAACATCTTTACATTCATCAGGCACACACCTGAGAAGAGTGGATGGGTGGAATCTGTGGTGCAATCAGGATGAGATGCAGCAGGCTGTTCTGACGTTCCTTGCAGTGGTTCTGGGCCTATACATATATAGAGAACACACAAGAGCAAATATATTGGCTGGATTAGAAATGGCACGACAGTCATTTTTACATTCAATTATTTATCATCACATCAGGAACATCTATTGACATATTGTACTCACCAGAACAAACCGACACAGTGGTCAGTGGCAGGGTGGAATCAGTGGTCATCTCATCAGGATGAGCAGCTTGCTGTTCTGACGTTCCTTCATGTGGTTCTAGGTCTATAAATATAGAAAGAACACACAAGAGCAAATATATTGACTGGATTTCACATTCAATTATTTATCATCAGGAACATCTATTGACACATTGCACTCACCTGAGGAAGCCGGCACAGCTGAGGTGCATGACGGTTCCTTGTCAACTGATGCAGCAGATGGTCCCAGATATTTTAAAAGTGAATCTAAAATGATATAACAAAATGTGTATTATCAACATTGAATAATTTCCATTTGTTAAATGTAGCTATTATTTAGTTAGTAAGCATTAGGACAGCCTGACAGGTCTGATTCAACTAATCAAGAGCTATGCCTATCTTATTAGAACAGTTGAATCAGGTGTGTTAGTTCTGGGTTGGAACGAAAACATTCAACAGGACTGGAGTTGAGAACCACTGAGCTAGTTAAATAACGTTAGCGCACATTATGACAGGGTTGAATTTGGCAAATGTTTGACTCGGATAGTCAATGTGCTTTCTGAGGTAAACTTAACGTTAGCTAACGTTACCAACTAACTAACATTCCACCACACTGGCTAGCTCGCTACACCAAAACTAACATTGTTTTTATTACTAATATTTCTATTTCATGACACAAAGAAAATAGCCTTATGACAGTTTCGACTGAATGGCAATAACAAACGCTGGCAAGCTAACGTTGGCTTGGCTAACTAGCAAGATTACATGATCCATTCGCTAATGTTGACAATACAATCAAAATTGCATACCTTTCACCTTGGCACGTTTCTCTTCTTCTTCTTTTCTTCTGTTTTTATACTGCGCCCCAGATGGCTTTTGCCTCTTCATAGTTCTCTAACGTTAGTCTTTCTTTCCTCAACGCTCAATTTTATAAACACTTGACCGATACCCATCAATGCACAGCGCTCTAGCATGTTCTGACTGTGAACACCTAAAGCCGAGGCTCTTGGACCGACCGACCGTTTTAGATTTTTGGCTCATTTTCCCTTATGTTAGAATTTTTTTTTTTATGTAAGAATAATGGTTGCAGATATAGAGGGGGGGCGCCAAAATTGCGCCAAGCAAAAAAAAAAAAAGATTTTTTTCTTTTTTGTTGCAATTTTTGGCGCCCCCCTCTGGGTGGCGCTCTAGGCAACCGCCTATATTGCCTGTAGGAAGCTCCGCCCCTGACCATGAGCAGAGCCGATAGGCAGGAAGACTCGAGCACACAGCTCGCACTTCATTATAATATATATAAAAAAGAACACAATGCGTGTCATGATGGCACATAACAGCTCACGGCCGCAGATTACTCTGGGTCCCAGACCCCCCCCATACCCCAAAAATATTTTTATTGCAGATCTACTTGAATCACACAAACGACCTATTTTGGATTCAAAACAGCGAATTTCGCCGAAGGGTGACAAGTTTGCATCACTGAACATAGACAGAGCACAACTGAAACATAACATCTGAAATGATGTAACAACATAATACACTTGTGGGGATGCAGCTTGGGATGTGAGGAGTGAGGGACACGGCTTAGAACGGGCGTGTCACCTGGCAGGACAGGAGAGTATGTGCACCAGTCTGCCTTGATCTATGAATTCATGTCCGTGACACTCACTGCTGCCCACAGCTGTTTTATAGAAGGAAAACCTCCTTCACTTCATGGAGCCTCGTCGGCAGATCAGGATCCCAAAGCGTGGCGGAGGGATCCTGATCTGCATGACGGGTGCTATTTTCCCCATAAGGAACAAGTCGCTGCAAATTATCCCGCTTATTACATGGCCATATTCTCAACAAAGTAACGACATGACTCCCAATATTAATTTAAATGCTTTTATGGATTTAGAAAATATTTTATTGATTTAAAAAATAGTTGTATTGATTTAAAAAATAGTTGTATGTATTGATTTAAATTGACATGCATCCGCTAAGAACAATAGTCCGTTGTTACCGTTTTTTAAACAGTCTGAATGAAACGGCAGCTCTCAGCTGTGTATTTACACAACTAATGGCCCATCAACCACAGCTCTCTCCCCCCCTCCCCCCCTGATATTTCTTCTCCAGCAGCTAAAGTAACTGTAGGTTACTCTGAGTGACCATAGAGTGTATGTGACAAGCTTACAGTTAGTGACGTAACAACACCATAAAAGCTGGTGGGTTGAAAGCAATACTAAATTAACTGTAGGTTTCTCTGAGCTACAATCTTACAGTTAGACACAACACTGTCATTGCAAGTGACCCTCAGTTAGTTGACTTTTATGTTCAACTGCTAAATTCGTCACTGATAAAAAAGCGCTTCTACTGTACCTAATTACCTTAACACTAGAACTGCCAGAGGTTTTTGTATAGGCCTACCTAAACCTGTCAAATCCCGCTATTAGAATGCAATTTTTAACAACATAGGGTGCTACATAACACACTTTCAGGAAAAGTCACGGACTGGGAGACTTTAATATTTTTATTGAAAAAAAGTTACATTACACAACACACATCACACAAATTGACCCGATTGGCGGTTCTAGTGTTAAATAAACTCACTAATTAATGAAACCACTTCAATACGCATTATTCTTATTTTTATCATTCTTTATGAGTGCAGAAATAGTCTTAAAATCAGATCTGTTTTTTAAATGAAATCTGACGGCAGGCAGTTAGCTCTGATCACGTATGATAAATGCGCCACACCTAATCTGGCCATTCAGCCACAGAGCTCCCTCTATACAAATCAAACTGTAGACGGTGTGAAAGCACCTATTGTTTTAAATAATGGTCGGAATGTGACCTGTGAGCCTTCTGAATTACCGTGGGACAGCACATTCTAAACTAAAATGTTCAATCAATAAAGTCACATCTTATCTTATCTTAATAATATCTTCATATTAATAATAAATCATACAGTATGTGTCCGAAAGGGAGCAGGAGGAAGCAAACACAAAAATCTACAAAACATATACTGCATATTAAAGCAAACAATTGTAAAGGTAAAAGTATGAGCATAACAAATAAAGAAGTGTAATGTAAACATTTACATTATTATTATGATTATTTAATATATAAAGACTATATATTATTGAATTACAAGATTAGATATACTTGAGTTGATCTAAAATATTGATGTGTTCAAATGCTCTTCAAAACACAACTGAAAGTCCATGAAACTTGTCTTTCTGTATTTGTGAATGAAACGTCATCTGCTGGTTAAAACCTGAAATTGAAAATCTGGCAACGCCCTCTTGGAAAATAGTGGGAGGGCTTAACATTCCTCTATACTGGTTGTAGGCAGGTCGGAGGCAGGAAGCTGTAAACTGGAGTCTGAAATTCAGTGCTACATCTGTACAACCAGCCACATAGCTCTCATTAGATGTCCTTGTTATTATATTATATAATGTATTCATCTGTGACATTTTGTTATTGCCTTGCTTTCTGACTTCATTAGTTTGCCGTGGTGAAAATGAAAATGTTTGCCCTGCATTTGTTTTTGCAGTCAGTACTCCCAATATGAGTGAGAGAGAGCAGCTTTAGGGATTACAGGATTAAAAATGAGGGATTACAGTAATGGTGATTATTATGGGGATTATTAAGAAAACATACCTGTATTCAATATGAAATGATGAAAATAGAGATAAAAGAGTGAATAGGTGAACAGATGTGTTTTTAAAAAGGGTTATGCTTAATATGCGAGGTTTAATGTGTGCTTTGAGAACTGATGTAGTCAAAATGAAGGCTTTTCTGAGTATCAGCGTTTCATTGGAACTGTTTAATGGACTGTGTTTTGACAGCGAACACAAACATATTTTGACATTATGGGAAATGCACTATTGCCAAAATTATTAATCACACACATCATTTTGTCAATTAGTTTAAAAATAATCAGATTTGTCTTCTCACTACATTTTCAAAAATGCTGATAAGTGAGAATACACTCAAAGACTTTCGTATAGATTTATCCGATTTTTCTTTTAAAGGGAACTAGGTGCTTCATAAATACTATGGAAGTAACAAAGCCCTCAGTCAATGGAGAAATGAACGAAGTACATTTTCAGAAACTGTGCCTTAAGAAAAGCCATGGGGACGTTTTGGGTTTAATGCTTCATGCCTCTTGGGATCCGTGCAGAAAAATGTGATTGCTACAGGCATACTCTGTTGGAGGAATATGGCATACACATTTACACATAGAAAATAACAGGGCATTTTATTTAACATTACTGCTCTTGTCCATTTTCACTTATTGTTCAAAAACAGCTTTCTGGGTAAAAGCTTGTTACATATGAAGTATTGATGTGGTCTGTCCAGGTACTGGCTTTTCCTCAACTACAAAGTTTTCCAGATAGGCAAAATTCAGGGTTAACCCACCTTTGTTACCAGAGTCAGCTCAGACTGATGCCAGGTTAGAAATGTAGTCATTACAGACCTCATTACTTCACCACCCTTTAACTTCATTAGAAAGCAGTGACTGGCCAGATGTAAAGCTGAGAGTATCAACATTCCTCACACGTCAATCTCTTCTTTTTTCCCCACCGCTGTGCACCAACTACAGATCTAGAACCAGAAAGTTGTTAACTTAACTACATGGAGTAACTGCTAGCTTAGCTCTCTCTAATGTTTATGTATTCAATACTATTGGGTTGTACTCAAGAAATAGGCAGAGCTTGTAAGTCCATTTAACTTAATTTAACCAAACAAATGACAAACAACATAAAAAGTGTTGGTTTTCATTTTAGAAAAGAGTCAGGTTAGCTGTAATCTCATGATTTAAGTATTTATGCTAAGCTAAAATAACAACGTCCTGGCCCTAGCTTCATAGTTAGAGCCGAGAAACGCGATTCATGGCAGGTTTCTCATCAATTCTCAGCAAAAAAATAAATGTATGTGTTGTCACTAAACCTTTAAAAGCAAGTATTTGAGCATTCTAAGCTATTAAACAGATAAAGTGGGAAGACAAATAAGTGGAGTCTTTGGAATAACCTGCATTTATGTTTACATTTGGTACAAAATAATGGTCTGATCTTTGCCTAAATTACAGTAATTCACAAACACGATCTGTTTTAACTGATAGTACACAAATTATCGTTTTCTTCTTGTCTATATCCAACACATTGTTCATTCACAGTTTATTAATACAAATAAAATAATAACTTGAATTTATATAGCGCCTTTCATAACCTCAAGGTTGCTTTACAAAGAAACCTACAAAGACATAAAACATAAAAATATAAAACAGGGGGCAGAAATGGAAGTGTAAGTGGGAGGGAGAGTGAGTTAGTGTTGGAAGGCGATGTTGAACAGATGAGTTTTAAGGGTTCATGTGAAGATGTTGAGAGAAGGGGCGTTGCGGATTTCTGCAGGGAGGGAGTTCCAGAGGGTGGGGGCAGCGACACTGAAGGCACGGGTTAGGTTGAACCCTAGACTTTAACAAAAGCTAACTGAGTTAGGAGTTATCATTCCTTTTTGTAATCAGTGAAACAAGGTAAGAAGTGTTGGTTGGGCTTTTCTGACCAAAAACAATCCATATCTTTTTAGTTTTCTCTTAACAAGAAGCATCTGCTTATGGGAACCATACCTCAAATTAAAAGATCTCAGAAGACCTACGTTCAAGAATTGTTGATTTTCATGAAGCTGGAGAGGGGTGCAAAGTCCTCTTCACAAGTTAAGTTATTTATCAGTCCATATTGAGACTCATTTTCTATAAAAGGAGCCATTGTGGCACTGCACTCCCTAGAAGTGGGTTCCCAGCAAAGATGCCTAGGCTGGCCAATGCAGAATGATCAATGATTTAAAAAAAGAACCCTGCAGTAACAGTTGAAGGCTTGTATGTATCGTTAGATCTGCTTCACACCTCTGTTCATGACTCTATCTGTTACGATGTGAGGTGCAGGTGAAAGAACGATACGTGGAGAGAGGGTTTTCTTGCAAAAAAGTAAACACGCGTTTTATTCTTAGCCTTCCACATTATTCAACAGAAACAAACTGCATGTCTGGTGCTGCATTCACCAGCAAGGAACAAACACAAAATGCCCTTCCCCTCTCTTCCCAACAACATTTATAGGAGACTGCCCGCCTTCCCACTCCAACCTGGCCAATCAGGTCATGGTTCTGAAAGCGGTGTGAAGGGTTAAATACAAACTTAATCACTGTTGTCTACATTTAATAAAACCCTAACGGTAAATTCATTATTGCATCAACATACATATTATACCTTCAAAAACAACAAGGTCTGCTTAAAACGGATAGTTTTTAACCTAATTGACACTCATAAAATCACACATTTCCTGACCAATCGCGTCCAAGACTCCGCCTACTCATACGCCACATATAAGGAGTACTTTGGAGGCGTGCTCCCCCTTTGAGCACTGGGACAAGATGGCCTCCAGGTCTGAACAAAGGAAATGGTGATTACTTGGTGCTTGTGTATTTTACAGACTGACAAATTAATTTAGATGCATTTTATTAGTTTGTCTATGTAAACTGTTTTTATAACTTTAACTGAACTAAAGACAACTCTGAAAAAACATGTACTACCTTTCTTAACAAACAAATAGTTAAGACCAACATGTTAGTGAGTGAGTGTGTGCGCTTCCTCACACTATCATACGTCAAACAGTGTACAGCCATAGGGCTCATGACATGACACCACTGATGAAGCCACTGCTCTCCAAAATAACACCACTGTGGGCCTGAAGTTTACCAAAGAGCACATTAACACAGTACAAAGCTAATGGGAAAAAGTGTTGTAGTGTGAGTAAACTAAGATTGAAATAAAGGGTAAGAACACACAGCACTGCGTAAAAAGGCATGGAATACCAAATGATAACAACATCCCAAAGGATAACAACATCCCAAAGGCGGTGTTCAGTGAAGGCAGCATCATTACAGTATGTTGGGGTGCTTTGCTGACTCGGGGCCTGGAAGGTTTGCCATTATCAAAATAAAAAACATTCTCAAGATTTACTAAGGTTGAATGTCAGAGAAGCTATCCGCAAAATTCCTCCTGAACGTTGTGCTGATATGATATGGAGCTGCTGAAGTGTTTGTTTGAGGTCATTGCTGCAGAAGGAGATTTGACCATTGAATCCAAGGGGTTCACTTACTTTTTTCACCAGCACTTTGAATGTTTATTGCTTGTGTTCAATAAAGACATGAAATAATATAAAAGTGTGTGTATTATTATCTTAAGCACACTGTATTTGCTTATACTTGTGATTTAAATGTATATCAGATTACATTTAATGACCAATTCATCGATAAAACCAGGAAATTCCAAAGGGTTCACTTTTTCGAACACAAGCCGTAGCTTTAGATGCATGTAAAGAAAAATACATCAGATAGTCAGACAGGGCTATACAGTGGTCGCTTTACCTTTGTGTCAGTGTATTGGTTTCAGAAACTTCATTGAAAGTCAGAGGTCACATAGCTCAGAGCTTTTCATACTTTTCAGACTAACCATGGAGTGTATGAAAGGCTTGGAGCTGTGTGATACAAAACCTCTTCAGATTGAATACCGTCTCGCCTGCTGTCCTTTCATTTTGACCAAAGAACAAAGATCAAAGAATAAAGTTACTTCAAAGTTCTTAAACCCAAGTCCTTGTATTACAATATTGTTACTTTCTTAGACTCTCGTCTTTGATAATAATGTTGTGGCTGAAATTATATTGTAGAGTGTCTATTCTAAATTGTTGTCATTACCGCATCTCTCCGTCCCATCTGCTATACATTTATGCTAACGTGCTAACAGCTCAGTGTTTCTTGCAATTTTATTTCGATTTATTTAAAATTAGCAAGCGCTCCTGCGGGTTATTGTGCTGTTTGCAGATGTAATCTGAAGTCTGAAACACGAGCTCTGCAAAACGCGAGTGGTGTTGGTAAATATCCCGTGTCTGAAGATGACAATGAGGGAACTGTTGATATTTGATGGAAGTGATCTTGAATGCATTGGCAGTTTTTCTTTTCTCTCTTTGAAGTGTCTTTTGTGCGATGTTTTTAATTATCCCAAAGTTCACCTGCTCCTCTTTGTTCTCATTTCAAGGTCCTCATTTATTAATCTTTTATTGTCTCTTTTCTTCCATCTTCCTCTTTGTCGATTATTTGCTCAGTTTACCATCAATGTATGAATGCGTCTGCGAGAGAAGCACATTGTAAAGAGCTTTGTACATAAAAAAAAAAAAAAGGAGGGGGCTAAACTCATGCAGGAGATGCTACCGGCAGATACTGCAGTGATGAAACGCCATATCATGGATTATCAAGGATTATTTCTGAAACAGTATGGAGCTCAGTCTTTCTCTCTTGCCGGTTATACCACAAGGTTAGTTCCTTTTTATTTCCTGCTTCTTCACACACATGCTCTGTGCAGTACAGGTTAGCCTACATTTCCGATATTACGTCATATCGGACGCAAATCTGGATCAGCTCCATTGTAGCCCCGTTTTTAGAGATTTGGGTTACGGAGGAAGAGAGAGAGGGTTTCATTTTCTGACGCTGCGTGAGTTCCCTGACACACCGGCGACACATTTTTATGTATAAAAGACATCACAAAGTGCATTTTGCAATGTTTCCTTCAGGGCCGGGCTACCCTGTGATTGACAGGTCTCGTCCAGAGAGTATTCTGTTTGCGTTTTGGTCTCAAAATGTTCACAATTGCTGTTCATGAAAGGTTTATTGTAACATCTTGGTTGCTAAAAAAACATGTTGTTCTTATGAACTTAGCACCTTTCATTTAATTTAAATTGTTTATATGGTAGGGACAATGCACTGTAATGAACACTTAAAACATTAAAATGTGTCAAGCGTAACAGTGCCAGATTTAACTTTGAGCTAATTTCCATCAGCAGTCACTTCTGATCCAAAAAACAAAGATAGTGACAGCCAAAAACGATCAGTAAGTACTTGTTTTATTCTGAAATATGGTCACCCTCTGTCTTATGTCTGTTTGTACTTCCTGTCTCTTAGTTTTTTTGCCTGATATCAGATCCTTTTCGCATGCTGCCCCTACGTTTTTCCTTCTCCCAACCTGTGTCTTATCCTTGTGATTAGTTCTGCATGTTTTTAAGTTCTGGGTTTCAGTCACTGTTTTTCAGAGCATGTTTGACGTTCACAGGAGAGTTCTGTTCCATTGGTTTTGCATGCCCTGTTCTGCCTTGATTACCTTGATTTAGTTGACTTTCTATAATTGAAGTGGTGTTCAGATCTGGCCTCCCTCTGTTCATTAAACATTGATGAAAATCAATACACACAATACCCGTTCCACATCTGCAATAATGAACATTTAAACTTCTTAACATTTAATGAGGTCCATCTCTTCCATCACTAATGTTTTCGCTCCTTCTGTTAGATCACGATTACAACACATTAATGCCCTTGTCTTATTTTCTGATTTTAGCCAAGCTTGGCTCTATACACCTATTGGGGAAAATTGCCATGACATTTTGGACAATAATTCATTGATAATCAAAAGACTTTGGTTATCCATTGACCTATCCTCTAGAGCAGGGGTGTCAAACTCAATTTCATAGCGGGCCACATTAGCATTATGGTTGCACTAAAAGGGCCAGTTGTAACTTTAAGACTATATAAATATATAATATATATCAAATAATTTATTATATTACATTATTGCCTCTGCATTGGATTACTATTGGATAGGGTAATAACTTCATAATTAACTACACTCACAGAAATATTTAACCCTAACTTTTAAGATTTATGTAAAATAATTACATGACAAAGTTCCATTTAATTTTTTGTATATTTTGAACATAAACCTACCTAATAAACTTTACATGATGCATATGCATCAGTGTAATAAAGCCTATCCATTTGAAATGCATATTCACCAGGTTTATGTATTCAGTATTAATATAATTTATTGAATTGAAATGCATATTAATCAGATTATGTATTCAGAATACATTGAGTATATTTGTTTGAATTACATAGTGATTAGGTTACCTATTCAAGATGAATAATGTGTATGTGTTTGAAATACATAACAATTAAGCTTAAATTCAATCAAAATGCATTAGATTTATGTATTTGTGATTAATATCCAATTCATTTGTCTATTTTCCATTCAACAATATCTCAATGATTCATACAATCAGACCACCTTGTTGATTCAACACATGTATTAACATTAAAGCAAACCTCTTCTCTTCACACAGACACAGTACTCAGCAGGTAGTGTAGCTCTTCAACCAAGTCATCTACTGCTGTAGATGGAAAATGTAAAATGTTTTCTAACTTTAATAGAACAGAGGCAAGTTAGGAAGGTTAAACAAATGGTTGACTGAGCACCTGCCGTTTCTAGCTTTCTGTGTGTTCGATATGTGTGAGTCACCTGAGCAATTTGAGTTTCAGTGCTTGTACTTTGGGGGAAAGCTTGGACGATTCCAGGTCCATCAGGATCTTCTGGTAAACTTTGAATGTATTCTTCAAGCTTTTTGGATAGCTTAGATTAAGTGCGTAGATTAATCCATAAAGCATCACGCATGCATGGTTGATACTCTGGAGGTTGTGGAGAACTTCGACCCCTTCCAGGACCACACCGACATCTGCAAAGCGTCCACCAGGACCATCAGGATCATCACTCTCAGCTCGAACGGTGTAGATTGCCATGGTCATCCCTGCAACGTCTGCCTCGGCCTCACGGCATTCGATGTCCTGAAAGAGGGAGGGAACAGAGAATGAGCTGTGTCACTCTAACCTTGACCTTTGACCACCAAATTCTAAGCAAGGACACTCTACATATGGACATGGATATCGGCATGTGCGGCCATGGTGGAAATGTCTCAGCCTAAAATGTTTTATCAACTCAGACCTGGAAGATAGTGAACTGTCACACAATTTGCATGGCCACATTCACATAGCACCTGTGAATGAATACAAAGAACAATAAGTCAGTTATGTTATTAACACACAAACAACAAGCTCACCCCTGGCTACAAAAACATCAGTTTTCAAAGTGCATATATAATCTGCAACACTACTGAAAAACCCACACATCTAACCTTCTGCAAGATCAGAAATGTTAGGCCATTTGAATTTTCTGTTATCAATGAATTTATCCTATTGACTCAAAATCGTATTTGTCAGTCGCAGTGTTTTATTTTTGGAAAATTGACCGGATTCTCCCGTTGTTTTATGTTTGACTTCCTGCCCGGTTTGACACGATCGCTCGCGGCTCGCGCACAAAATAGACCAGACGCTGAAACGAACGACATAATCGGTCAACATGGGCGCCGAAAATGGCGCCAAAAAAAATGAAAAAAGGCCACTTGAACTGATGCAACGGGATTACAAACTGAAAAAGTGCATTCCAGAAGTTCAAAAAAATAAATGTATATATAGAAAATGTATTAACTGACACAAGTTAGATTCAAACATTTCTATGTAAACAAACGGACAAACACAAAAACACATCTCTCTATAATAAACCGTTTCGGAGATATTCACAGATATGTAAAACTTTAGACTTTTTGTCTAAATCTAAAAAAGTGTCCCCTAAAAATGCACCCCTACCCGAAAACCTTTGAATGAAATGCATTTCTATTCGCCAATCATTGATTATTTTCCTACTCAGGATAGAGCACCAAGTTTAGTGAATTGCTAGCTAACGTTAGCTAGCGATCGCCGGTACACAACACGTAGTAGGACAAAAGATAAAACTGCTTACAATCATCACAAACTACGTAGATTTGATCATCAATGAATTGATATTAATGTTATATGATAAAAACTGCACGAATAATACACAGATGGATGTAAGTAGACAAAGGATGACTCGGATTACTCACCATTAAGCCTGAGGTACCACATGTGGTCCAACGGAAAATAAGGATGTAATTTCCTGTTTCCCGATTTCACTTCCCCCAAGTAGTATGTAAACCAATCACATACATCTTAAATAAAATAATCTTGTTTGTTTCACAGCTTTGATTATTTAAACCATGTTAATATGTATTAAGTAATTACATTTAATATATTTTAGAATTGACAGAATTATACAGATTATAATTAATTTCAATACATACATTTAAAAAATATGAGTATTTATATGCTTAAAAATAAACTCTACCATGATTCATTTATGTGAGTGTACGTCTGAAGGCAAAGTCTAGGGCAAATAATTGCAAGTCTCTTCAGTGCGCATGTCACAAAATGAGATGCATTGTGGGACATGTAGTTTATTGGCAACATGCTTCTGTAAAGCGGCATGTAACCGTATGATAAACTTATTATATTATTTGCAAGCTCTTGCAGGGCCACATAAAATGAAGTCGCGGCCGGATTTGGCCCCCGGGCCTTGAGTTTGACACCCCTGATCTAGAGAGACTATGAAGTTAATATTTTTTGACCTTCGGGAAATATCTTATCAATTGTGAAATGGATAGCAACAAAATTGGATACAGAACATCATGGTGCCTGGAGGATTACCCTTTTTGGGTTTGGTGATCCTCTGTTCTCACATATCCTTTGAAATATCTCAACATCTACTTGATGGCTCACCCAAGGTTTTTCCAGACATTCATGGTCCCCAGAAGATGAATGCCACTTTGTGGGAAAAATTGTACTTTGTCTTAAAATGTAGCACATAATAATTTCCCCTTGGAGATAATTAGTAATTAATAAGTACATCAAACGAAATCACATAGGGTCAGAAAATCGCCAAATCAACATCAGCATTGTTTTCGCTCGTCGTTATCCCTCTGGACTTTTCTCCATTTCCTAAATGTTTTTCC